>NC_045159.1:14791036-14836036 GCF_900700415.2 Clupea harengus | reverse complement strand
AAGCCCACAGACCTCTCTAGGCTTCATGTCTAAGCTGCCCATCAGTTTTCAAAGGTTCCCACGGGTTCCTTAAGCCAACAGTTGTTATAAAACCAACACACAAACATATACCAATTATTACTGCTATCAGTGAGACACACACACACACACACACACACACCAAATACGACCTTTTACAATCACACACACAAACACAGACCAAATACAACTTTTTGCACTCCCACACACAAACACACACACACACACAAACACAGACCAAATACGACCTTTTGCGGTCACACACACAAACACACATAAGCTCAGACAAACAACACAGCTCAATGAGGTGAATCGAGGGCCTTTGTTGTTCTCTGATTAGCTTTTCATGAGCAGAACCTGCATGAAGTCCCCAGCTGCCATCTGCTGCCAGACCCTTCCCAAAGCCCCCTGGGAGATGCAGTCCAGGAGGCTCTCTGGTAACCCCCACAACCATCACCATCACCACCACCACCAACAACCAACTTGCTTCTCCCCAGTCATCTCTCTTTGGCTGCAATCAATCAACATGTCAGAGTTGATCAGCATCACATTAGTCTCAGCGCTTAGGGGGAGCTGATATCACACACTGGACGGCTCAGTCTCAGGCGAGTGTTTGCCGTTCTCAAACAGGCACTCGGATGCCGAGCGGGTCGCGGCCCGAGTCATTAACAACCCGGCACGACCCAGTGCTGGCACACAAACAAGCTAATCTAAAGTGACAAACAGACCAATGGATGTCGGTGTAGCACACGACCTCGACTGACCCTGGAGCAGAGGGTTCAGAAATCAAAGCTTGCACAGGGAGAGGCCTCCTACCCGTTTTTTGGCCTTTCACACTATCTGAAAGGTCACAAAGAGACACAACCATGCTCCCCTGCATCCCTTATGAGCACTAAAGCGCTAGCTTGGAAAGCTTGGACATTAATTAAGCTGAATGTGTTAGCTTTAGTGTGATTCTCGAATTGAACAGGGAAGCACTAGCTTGGAGATTGTGCACGTGTAAGCTTTGGTGTAACTGTCACATGAAGGACACTTGGGTTGCACCTGAAAACCTCCAGAATGTTCTTATTCGCAGGGCCAAGGACACAGGCACTCAGACTAATAAGAACATCTACAAGGCAGCTGATGTTTCTGTATCTCCAGAAAGAAATACAAGCTTCCACTCTTTTCCTCCCCCCTCCAGTACAGACACGGAATGACAAACAATTTTTTCCTCCACGGAAAAAAAACCTGCATGATCTTGAACTCTGCGGGGCAGACCGTAGCTGGTCAATTGGTTTAGGCTGTGGAAAAGGACACCGGAGGAAGCAAATGGACTCCTTACACTTTACCTGCCCTCGAACATGCACACACACACACACGCACACACACACACACACACACGCACACACACACACGCGCACACACACACACACACACACACAGCATCCAGCTGTTGCTCGCCAGTCTCCTGCCCACGGGGTTCAGGGGTTCACACTGGATATTGATGAATGACTCAGGTGTTGCGATGGCTTCAAAAGTCACACACTGAGCCGAAACTTTTCAAAGAGTTGTTAAAGCCGGTGCACACGTCAACACTCAAACAACTGCAGTCTTCAGCGTGACGATATAATGGTGTTTCTCCCTGGCTACCAACACACCACACTAGCCTGTCGGCCTCACTGGACCAACAGGGCAGCCACTCAGCCACTCAGCCACTAGCACGGCTAATCTTGTTTGGCTAAAAGCATTCTCACAGCTAATTGAACGGCACAGAAATAGATGCATTTCATAGGAATACAGAGCAGAAATACACCCCCGCACACAGAGACCATTAGGCATACACTAGATATGTGTTGAGTTTGCAATGGAACAATGACAGGAGGGGGGGTGGGGGTCTTTGCACTGGGAGCGCCGGCATTACTTCATTTGGATTCACTGCCTATGAAAGGGATAACCTTAGATTTAACTGACCGTAATTACAGTGTGCACAACACAACATCCTCCCACACACACACACACACACACACACACACACACACATACACACAACCTCTCTGTGTGTTGGTCTATTGTTCACAGTCACAATTAAGAGCCATTATGAAGCTCCTGTAGCCGAAGGGGCTCAAAATAAGAATAAGTGTGGGATGTAAATTACGAATCATTCTGGTCCGTACCTTTCAACATTTTTTTAAGAACAAAGGAGCCATACATAAGGTTCATGGATAACAACGTTAGAGATTGTATACATTTTATCCTTGGTGTGGACAGCGACTTCACACATGGCACAGAGTTCAAGAGGTAAGTAAGAGAATTCTGATGAGACAGTGAGGTGGAAAGAGGAGAGACGGATACAGAAAAAGACTGAAAAAGAGACGCTGAGGGAGAAAGGGAGTAGCAGAGACATTCCAAAAGAGGAGAGAGACTAGTAACAAAGAGAGGCAAAGAAAAACCAGCATCACAACCCTTATCACTATGAAACAGATGGGGAAAAGACCTGCTCATACAGAGCACTGGGGAGGCCCCTCAGGGTAGGAGTATACAGCTGTCAATCATACACAAGAGCCTTGCGATTGGGTCAGACATCTATCAATGTCCCGGTGCACACTAAAGCCAAGCCGCACTATCAAGGCAGATTGAGGCTTACATGAAAAGCAGACAGGCTCAAACGGATAGATACAGAGCAGCACAAAAATACACACACACACACACACACACACACCCCCACAGACAAACATTGTGGTATGGAATATCTCTTTGTAATGTAATCCCACAGAGGGGGTAGGGGGTAAATCTGGGGTAAATCTGATTTACAACACATAAGAACTAATTGTGTGACACAGCCATTCTGCAATCACTAACAGAAAGCTCGCCAAGTCGCTGGCTTTAAATCCTTCTCATTTACTCCTGTTCAATGAGGGACGGCCATGCTGAGCTTCTGCTCAGATCTTAACCCACCCACACCGACTTCAACATACATCCTCATCGACATGAACTGAAATACATTATGATGAAACACTCGAGAACAAGACTGTAGCTGATCATGACTCAAGTCTCATTCCTTGTAGACATGCTAAACTGTTTGAGCACATCTACCTACGGCCTGTGTCTCATGGACATTAGCATGCAGTACTGTATACTGGAGGTGAACAAACTCTTCACTTGGAACTGTTGCCTTCTTTGAAGAATCAGTAGAGTTTCCCTCTCACACACACACACACACACACACACACACACACACACACACACACACACACACACACACACACACACACACACACACACACACACACACACACACACACACACACACACACACACACACACACGTTCTCCCTGTTGTCTCTCTCCTGCCTGATATTTGAGGCAGATTGCACCCTCTCCGCTAAACTTCACAAACGTACAACTGTTCATATATAATCATAGTCACAGTATCTCTATACAGTTGCCGGCCTCTCTACAAGGCCTGTCAGCGTACATACAGACTGAGCTGCAATACATCTCCTGTTAGCTCACTTTCTTTGTTACGGCAGTGGCCCGTTTCAACCTTGTTTTGGCTGAATCCATGCTGCCTCTGGAGCGAGTAAAGAGATTAATGTTAAAACGGCTCGAAATGCCTTTTGTTGGTTTGGGTTATGCGATCAGCACTCCATGTGGCTCCTGATCCTCTCTGCTCTACATCCCAGTAGGCCTCCTAAAAATGTCCATCACCTCTTCTGATCTGATTACACACATCACCACCACCACCACCACCAGCAGCAGCAGCATCAGCACCACTCCCCATACAGACACCTCCTATCACCAAATACAACCTGCTCCTTTCACTGAAGCGGGGGATTTCACACAAAGACAGCAGTGGGCCTGGACACCTCCTCCTCCCCCCATCCCCATCCCCCATTCCCCATTCCAGCCCAGCCAGCCTGGAGAGGAGAGGAGAGGAGATGAGATGAGGAGGGCAGCTGATGAGTTCCTGTAACCATGGAGACCAGTGTTTCCCCTAGGTTTACAGCTTTGGGGGGGGGGGGGGGGGGGGGCTGCGGCACGGTGCACGCTTAAAGGAATCATGGTGTTCATGTGTTTCTTTTAATGACAGCAGTCAATATAACAACTAAACATCGGAACATGTCTTTTTATGACAATTATCCACAAAGTGTGCAGCTTTTGTTGCTGCAGTGGTGTATCTTTCTGGGCTTCTGGAAGAACATTTTTTAAGATATTTGCGGCTTAAAATTCCTGATTTCGCAGGAGCTTTTCCAAAAAGTTGCGATGAAAGTTTTTATTTTTAGGTTTTTGTTGCAATGAAATTGGCGAAACAAGTGAAAGTTGCGATAAAAAGTTATGAATTGTCCTCTTTGTAATTATAATTGAGTTATTTGTTGAAAAATAATTGATTATTAAACAAACATTAATTCATCAAGAACAAAACGATTGAGAAATGGTCCTCTTAATAACCTCACCAATATGCCAAACAAAAGATTACCAGGACTACAAAAATGTAGCAAAATAGGCTTTACTTATCCACAACGAAGTGCACATGTTGGCATTACAAAAGGACCAGTACGACTGAATAAGATGTTATGAATGTCTCAGCCTTCATATGACGAAAAAAATAAAAAAAAACAGCCTGTGTCACTATGATCTGTCTCGTCATCTGACGTCCTGCCTGTGTTTCTGCCGTTCTCATTGCTTATCAATCTGTTTTGCTATCCTTGTTTATTTATTTTATCCGTATAGGTGTTGATGTTCAATTTCATATATTAATTTAAAGTCGTCCAATTTCAAGTCATCCATTCTTCAACACTAGCTGCTACCTTGTCTTCAAACAGAAAGTAACGTTAAATCTCCATGGCAACAGGTCTTGAGGGTTTGGCAAATAATCGGATTTATTGCTTCCTTCATTATTCACAGCAAAATAAATAATTTTCGTTACATTTCATAGATTTATTAGCAGACTCTATGTAAAAAGGGCCACGCACAACTCACGGAAAAAGATAAAAAATGGAAGCCAGATCTATTTCTGAATTTTCGGTGCGGCCATTCTGTACGTACGTTCTGTTTCCACGTCTGTTGTAGCCATTCTCATTGGGCCTCATTGTCGACCCTACCGAGGAAAAGATCTCTGCCGGATTCATGAACGCCTGGATATTAGTTTTTTAAAGCTTAAAAGTGTCCGTAGCTGTGCACTGGTTCTTAAGCCCAATTCTGTCCGCTGGTGGGAGCGTGCTCACCTGTGTGTGCGCGCACGTGTCTGTGTGTTTGTGCGCATCGCGGCGGAACTCTGCCATGCGCGATACAGAGAGCAGAGAATTGTAAACGCGCGACCATGTAGAGACAGAAATTACATGCCGTCGTGTAAATAAGATAAATAACATAAGGCTATTTATTTTGTTTAATAAAAGAACAAGCTATAGACCTGTTCTATAGGAAAGGTAACCTTAAATTACTTCCGTTGTGATTTGGCGCTTTATAGAAAATAAAATTGAACAAAATTAACTTGACCTTCCAGGGGGGGCGGGGGGTGCCGTTGGGGGGGCGGGGCGCCCCCCTAATATAACGGTAGGGGAAACACTGGAGACGGAGAGGCAGCACAGGAGGCTGAAGTGGAGACGCTGAAGGTGAGGCTTGAGGGAGGGTGCGGGGTGAAGATGCAGTAGATGGTGGGGTTATTTCAGACAGGCAGATACAGATAGACATTCAGACAGATAGACATTCAGACAGACGTAAGAGGAAATTACATCCCCAGACAGCTTAAACTTGATTGCTTACTGAGAAAAGACAAGGCTTGTATGCTTAATTCAGCTTCATTGGAGACTAGAGAATCATGTGGGTGTCACATTTGAGAGGGTCTAAGACCCCTCGCATGTGACCATTAAAAAGTACACACACACACACACACACACACACACACACACACACACACACACACACACACACACACACACACAAATAAATATAAGACAAGCACACTCGGGAATCTGGATTCCTGTTATATACTGAAAATCCCTTGTGTGACACACACACAAACACACACACACACACACACACAAAACACACACACACATAAACACACACACATAAACATTACTGTAGTCTAATTACAAGGCTGCCGGTGCTTGGTATTGGATTGGCTAATCAGGAGCAGTAATCCCTGATCATTTTACAACCACATCATACACACACACACACACACACACATACAGGCACCCACTAACAGAAAATCAACCATTACATGTACAAATAACAAACACACACCATGCATCCCAATCCACACATGAGTATGTACTTGCACATATCAAAACCCTTTACAAACTCCTCAGCCAGTGGCCTTTAGGAAGCTTCTCCATCACACCATGATACGGACAGACCCAAAGACATCCTTCCTGCTCCCACTGTTCCCCTTCAGCATAATAAATCATTCAGAGCCTTGCACACAGAAACTCCCCACCCAACACACACACACACACTCAATTGCTCAGTTCACCCCGTTAAAGTGGCTTTGCACGGGCGGATACTTGATCTCACAAATGGAATTAAAAAGGAACAGAGGCTTTCTATTTAAACGGAAAAAAATCCAGACCACCAAAGCTTCCATTCAGACATTCAGAGAACCAAAACATGTACATGTCTGTTGGGGGAGGGAGAAGTCTGAATAAGAATGGACAGAATCTCAGCATGTTTCAGAGAAGGGGAAAGGTGGATGGTAAGAGGTGGATAAAGCATTGTACTGCCTCACAGTAATGCTATTTGGGAATACAGCTTGATTGACAGGCCGTTTTACTCCATCTTGAAGCATGTCAGGTTTTTCCTGCAATGGGCCACAGCCTGGACTGCCTGCCAATGCAAATAATAAATGTGATGTTGACAACCTGTTGGGAGCAACGGCAGTTTGGACCGTCTGGAGTAAAGTGGTTAGGAGTGAATAATTTAAAATACTGACACTTATGACATTACATTAGATTTTATCAGTAGAATTCAATTGAGATTTGTTATTAAGATGCACGCCTTCGAAATGTAGAAGAGGTGGAAGCAGAAAACAGATGGAAGACTGTTTCAAGGGCTACACTTTTGCTGATTTAACCTCCTGACTGAGGGTAAATCACACACTCACACATGCTAGTGGTGGGTCACCCTGATTTCTTAGCTCTGTTCTACAGACAGGTGCCGTGTCAGCCAAGCATTCATCAACAATGCTGATGTGACATATAACGCTTCTCTGAGGCAGCAGATATATGACGTATAACGCTTCTCACAGGGAGCAGCCTCTTGTAAGATCTTCATCTGAGTTATCAAGTAAGACCTTTGCGGGTAAAACTTATGTCACCACACAACAAACAGCATACAAACGAACGCCTGACTAGAAAATAGGAAAAGATACACAAAGCGAAATAAACGAATGAAATGCTCTGCACTGCGTGAATGTAGCTCAGAGAGGACATTGCTGTGATTTAATGTGCTTCCTGGCCTATCTTCTGGGAGGAAAAGAAAGGCTATACAGCGTCTGTATCCACAGCCCTCATTTAAAAACCCCAGCCGTATACACGCACATAGCGCCGGGGCAATCTCTAACATTAAATACAAGCACAGCCAATGTGCAGAATGTGCTTCACACAATCCAATTATTCCTTATCACAAGGGAAAATGAAAAGTGGGGTGAGCTACCACCTGACCCTTTCCTTTGCTGCGAGAAAGGAGATGGAAGGTGAAAGAAAAAAAAATGTTTTTTTTTTTTTTTTTTTTTTTTTTTTTTAAGTAGAGAGCAGGTGGTGGGTTATTGGTGTGCCATTGTGTGAAAAAAAATATGAATAGTGGATAAATTACTGCCTTTCTGGGATTAGATAAAGTGTGTGTGTGTGTGTGTGTGTGTGTGTGTGTGTGTGTTTCATGGTAGCTGGGAGAGAAGCACAAAGAGAAACACAGAATGCTTGCTACCAACACCTATATCTCTCTACACTCGTTCAAAGTGTCATGATCTCCATACAGTACTGCGGGCGAAAAATGAATTATTCTTGTGCATACAGAAAACTGCTTGCCAAACACAAAGCAGCTTTAGCCCTTAAGGCGGGAGCTAAATAAGCCACACTGTCTGCAAGAGGGAGGAGTGCGTGCAGTGATCAGTGACGAGTGTGCAGGTTAGTTATTTCAGGGCACTGCAGAGGTGAAATAAAAAAAAACCACACACACACAAAAAACACACACACACACACACACACACACATTAAGGGGAAAAGAAAAAGAGAGTGAGTAAAAGAATGAAAGAAAGAAATGCTGATTAAAAACCCCTTTATTCAACCATCATAGGAATCATGGGCTCCAAAACAAACGCTACTATGTAGCCAAACTGCAACTACACCAACGCCGTGGAGAGAGAGAGAGAGACAAAGAAAACAAAGAAAGAAAGAAAGAAAGAAAGAAAGAAAGAAAGAAAGGAAGGGGGACAGCAGACGGCACTGGAGACTTCTTCCTGTTACATGAGCACAGCCACGGCTGACTCGGAGACCCACATCAGGCATCCACTGTGAGCCACCGAGCGAGTGCTCAGAAAAGAGCTCGTCAGCCCACTGTTCCCAATCCAACACATGCAGACAGCAACTGCCACTCGGGCGAGGAACTCTGCTACAGCCTGCGCACTCTCTGGCACACCACTCCAGAGGGGCAGTCCCCAGTAAAAAAAGGCACAGCCAGCCAGATCAGGAGCACTGGTTTATTAGACCGCTAACAGACTCTGTCAGGTATGGGGGCAGCCAGGGGACCACCACAGCAACCTGTCTGTGTACTTGCGTGCTGGGGGGAAATGAACACACACACACACACGTGTGTACACAACCAAACTCTCAGTGCACACACATATGTGTACATAGACGGCCTCACAGTACACACACCCCCACACACACACACACACACACACACACACACCGGGTTATTAAAATGATGGACTGATACATAGGTAACAGATGACATATCTGGGTCTTAAAGGAGTCTACAGGGGATTGCAGCGGTGGATCCCCCTCATATGCATACAGTCCACTCGCATGTGATCACACACACAAATGGAGAGAGAGAGAGGGGGAGAGCAACACTAAACCATGTTCCAAGAATAGCTGTTATTTTCAGTCCTAGAAAGTCTTTTCAAACCAAGAACATAATAAAGAGAGGATAGGTTAAGCCGTGTGTTGGGAGGGTTACTAAAATGCATTCCACTACAGAGAACAGAACACATGTTCTAAAATGTCCTTTGTATTGTATTCCGTTCGATTACTCAAGATGAGTATTCTAAATATCATCAGCATTGTGTTCCTTTTAAATAGCTGTGGGTGAAACACTTATGTCAGACATTGAGATTGTAAGGCCCACCACCAACAACCAACGAACCCCCCTTTTCACTAAGGATAAATAGATAGTTGTATTATTACTATTAGTATCATTGTGATATGCCAACTATAGGAAATAATGCAGTGAATGAAAAGGTTAATGGCATCATCGCCATGTGTGCCTGCTTTCTTGCAATTGATCAATGAGAAAGACATTTTGACTTCTGAGACAAGCCTATTCCTGTATTTTGAAATGCGATGTGAGATAATGTGATTTTTTTTGCAAATTTCTCATTTTCAGCTCAAGCACTTTAGTTTTATTAGCCAATTCATCCCTTTTCCTTTGACAGAAGTCCTCCAATTTGTCTTTGAGATGTGCATGTTTTGATTCGTAATGCCGGAGCATTTTAATGGTTTCATTGCTTTGTTGCTCAGCATGGTTTGGCAAATGATGCACACTGGCTTTGGGAGGAAGCGATCACTGTAAATAAAATGAAATTTAATATAAGATGGGTCGTAATTAGGCCTACAAGTAAACAGGCAATTTTCTTTTCCTCTGGTTCTTCCTGGTTAAATTTACATAGCTGGCTGGCATCCAGACTTGCTTGCTTTGAACACACCATGACCGAACAGTAGCAGGAGTGAAACGTTACGAAGCAGGAAGTTCAGTCGAGGGTGCAGGGGCCTGGCGAGTGACACAAGCACAGAGCGTGGACTGTGGTAGTGGCAGGGCTCTGCAGACGGGCAGTTTCCTCGTCACTGACGTTGTCTTGAGAAACGCTGCATTATGGTAATTTTTGCATTTGAGAGCCAATAGCTGCCACATGACAATTACAAAAGTAATCCCTTCGAGTGATCAATGAAACTGTATTCTGATTACCACCAAGGAAAATTGTGACTACATAATATGAGTATCTGTATTTTAGATATTCTACACATATAACACCATTACCAGTAATCCATACCCCAGCACTGGTTAAGCCAGCCATTCTAGCTCTACCCTGCCAGTGTACCCACTTAAGATTCCGCACCTCCTGCTGGATAGCATAGTGTATGGACACACTCCACCCCGCCATAAAAACCCCACATATACAGTCCCAGATATAAAGTGCCAACGCCTGGGTGAAGGCGCTGTAGGGAGAAATGCAGGGACATACATCACCTCTGCATGCAGCCGCAAGGGAAAACGGCCCCTGTAGGACAAACGGCCCCTGTAGGACAGAGACCTGGGCCTTTACTCAGTGCACTATATTAACACAGATCAAACCATCAGGGAGTCAGGGGTCTGTTCACGATCGCCGTGACCTGTGTAAGACGAGACGTGGGCAAAATAGGCGAACCATTGGCGGAGAGATAAGGGATTGTGAATGTTGAGTCCCACGTGAAGAAGAAGGCAAAAACGACGATAAATATTCTACTAGTGGATTGTTTCAGTACAGGCACACTGCCAGATTTCTGTCAGTAAAACAGACCTTCAAATCAACCATCATTGTAATGAGATGGACAGAGGTGCAGTGATATTGGAGACATTAACATATGGAAACAGTCACACCTCCATTAACGCCAGATTCCAGATGCTTCCACTCCGGGGTGATGGCTAGGGGTGGACAATCTGTCGATTTATATCACAATCGATCTTGAAGACTACTTTTCAGGCGAATCATGGAGATTGTGAGATTTCATGTCCTCCTACTAATGTACCAATACTTCACATAAAAATCAGATGGCATGGATCCACGCTACGTTGACAAACCACCAGAGCGATTGAGTACTAGACGGCTGTGCTAATTGGCCAAATTATATAATGTGACTCTCTCATAGATCTCTTTCATGTGTGACGTATTTGTAAAACAGTTCAACATGAGCTAGCAGCATGGCGGATGAGGAGCTGGGGCCAAAAAAGGACTTGACGTCAGTAGTGAGGCAGCGGTTCAGTCAGCACAGTAAGAAATGTCTCTACTACAGGTGACAACTACACACACACACACACACACACACACACACGTCTGCACAAGTCTGACCCCATCACTGGGCACATATGGGGCAGGGTGGGGACCTCTGGACACATACACCATCAATGGGAGCCATCTGTGTGTGTGTGTGTGTGTGTGTGTGTGTGTGTGTGTGTGTGTGTGTGTGTGTGTGTGTGTGTGTGTGTGTGTGTGTGTGTGTGTGTGTGTGTGTGTGTGTGTGTGTGTGTGTGTGTGTGTGTGACAGAAGGTGCGAGCTGGGAGGGCAGTGTGCGCCCCAGAAAGCTGTGAGACCAGCCTGCCTAAAACCTGCTGGCCTCCCTCCCACACAGAGCCAGAACTACCCGCGTCTGGAGCCGTGGATGGTGAATGTCAACCTAACACAATCCCCAAAACAAGTGAAAGGGCAGCTCATTGGCCATTTCAACCGAATTCCGCCTGATTGGATCAAACAGCTTACATCAGGATTTTACAGTAAGCTCATTCACATGCTCCCACAGTAAACAAAGGCCCCTATAGTCTCTCTTTTTGAACCTCACCAAGAGAGAGAGAAAAAAGAAAACACATGACAAAGCTTTTCTAGTTTGTATTGCATTCAGGGAAACACTCAATCCTGGCGGCCTATTACCGAGTCTGCATGCTAGGCTAGGCTAGGCTAGGCTAACCTATTCAGGCATAAGGTGAACACAGAAAAGATCCTGGACCAATATCAATGACTGGTGACTTGTCACACAAACAGCATTGTTTACATGCACAGCGTCACTGCCTCTAGGCCAACCTGATCAGGGGGCAAATTACTCCTTTCTTTCATTCTCCTGCTAGTTTCATGCTACATAAAAGCTTCAAAAGGTGGAGCTGCAACTTTACAGACAAACAGTGTTGACAGCATCAGCATCAAATACTTGTCTGTGCCTGCAGTAACATGGAGCATAACACAGTAGTATTCCTCTAGAGATCTCTTCCCAGTTTCCTAAAATCCTCTCAACTGTACACAAGCACACATCCCACCTGGCTGTGTCTCCCTCCAACTTCACGCTCGGCAAACCCTCTCAAATGAGAGCACAAAAGCCCCTAGCCCCCCGCCCCAAACACAAACACCGGCGACCTCCCCCATACGCAACGCATTAAATGGGTACAAGCTATGTTCATTCAAGCATGCAGGTATCCCATTCATATAAACAGAATATGAATACAGGACACCTCACGTAAAAAAAAATTAAAACAAAACCAGCGGTCATAGTTGTACAGATTGAACAGAGCATTCTGGAGAAATATGCACAAGTGTGGTGTGCTCAAAAAGTGTCATGCCACGTTGGTCTCTCATTCTCAAGCAACTTTTGGTGAAAACATTCTCCAGAGTGCACAGGTAGGACTGATAAAGTGGGTCAACAGGCTTCGTCAAATGGGGACAGATTTCCCTCCCCACTCCACTTGCACGACTTTTATAGCCATTATAAACGGTGGTGGTACATATCAATCTTTATTTTATAATGTCATCACTGCAATAAAACACTTCTACAGTTTTATTACACATATTCATAAATAACTAAATATAACTACAATAGCATAATCAAGTAATATGTAGGACATGGTTTTATTGTTGCAGCTGAGGGCCAACAGTATTGTAATATATTGCAATTCCGTCTCAGTGAACAAGTTATTCTGAATAACAAAAACAACAACACTCTTCTTTCTTCCTTCCTTGTGCCTATTTTCTGTCCCACTATCTTGCTCCTTGTACCAGTGCTACAGTCTAAAAATGTAAACCCACGGGCCTTGCCTTTGCATGCCACTGTATTGAGACCTTTTTTTGCAAAGTGAGATATTTTGTGACCTCCTTTTGTCATCTCAACACATAAAGCCATTGTAAATCACAAGACATCTGCTTTTCGAAACAATGAATCCCATTTAGTGTAAGGGCATTGTCTTCCAACTCGCCTACACTTTACGATATAATTCTTTGTCAGACGGGGGAGGAGACGGGACAGAAAGGGAGAGCTGAAGAGCTTTCAGTGCAAGCAGCCCCAGACACAAAGGAAATAAAGGAAAGCCCCAGAAAAAGCCCTCTCAGCATCTGCCTGCTTCTAGTGTGCATTTACAGTAAGACTCGTCTGCTAGTCGACACGTGGTAGTGCTACTTCAGCCTACCTACTTACATGCCTACTGATGACCTCACGAGACACGCCCTATGCCGCATGCACACATATCCGTGTGTTTGTGTGTGTGTGTGTGTGTGTGTGTGTGTGTGTGTGTGTGTGTGTGTGTGTGTGTGTGTGTGTGTGTAAGGGAATACCAATTTAAGATTTGTAAGCAATGTGGCATGATACTGTAAAGCCTGCACCTATAAAGTGTGAGGAGTGCATGCATTATGTATAATAATACATTCATTATAGATAATAGCTCTTGCCATGATAGAATATGCGTTAAAGTTTCATAAATATGGATATTATTAATAATGACCTATAAACCATTAAAAATACAGCCTTTGCAAAAATGACAATCATTTTATAATGTTTTAAAATTGCTGTGACAGGTTACCTTTCAACAGAAATGCTTAATGATACATCAATACATGCCAACTGACTGTAGTAAATGGACACAGTCTTCAAAAGACAAATTATTCTGTGAAATGATCGTTACACAAGGATTACCACACAAGCCTCCACCTGACAGATAACTGATAAGGCTTCTACCACTGCCTGAGTAGTGTGCAAGCATACTAATTCTCGGACCTTAAAACACCACCAATAGGAACATGCACGTGTGCACATTGTTTCAGTATTTTCCAGTTCGCTGTCTCATTCTGAGACAGACAGACACACCCTTTCCAAGCACACACACAGCAGGAACATGAGTCTGTTCATAAAACATCTTGGCACTGTCTATGTGAAACAAGGCTAATATCACAAAAACAAAATGGAAATGGATTGAAATGAGTCCATGATCTGAATGGAACACATGCTACAAACATGCTATAAACAATCTTAATCTATTTCCACCTCTCTCTCTGTTTTCTGTTCTCAATAGTCTCTCATGGACTATCCTAAGCCTTCCACATCATCATGATCAAGTTTTTTAACCAAAACATTTCTTCCGATCAGGTAAATTGGCAAAACTATAGGCGGAGGTAATCAGAACAGTGACAGAGCACATTTAACCATTTGATTTAACCCCTGAAGCTCCCGGTTGAAAGTGAGTGGACGACTGTGATTAGAGTCCATCTCCACAGTCCCAAACACTTAAGCCCCCTTTTGGTGGGAGGTACTGCATACTATGATGCCGCCACGGGCAGGCTGAGGGGGCCATTTGCACAGCACCCCAGCCCCGTCTGCCAGGCTATCTTTATACTGCAGCCTCCGCTGGGCTCGTCCCCGAGACTCTCCCCCTACAACCACTCCTGCATCATTTATTGACACCGCTGCTTCGCTCGCTGCTCCGCTCGCTGCTCCGCTCGCTGCTCCGCTCGCTGCTAGGGAGGCGAAGGACAAGGGTGTGGGCAAAGCAAGAGAGAAATAAAGAGGCACAAGATTTCCATGGTCTGCGTAAGATATTTCCCCCATTTTCTTGGCTTTTATGGTGGGGCACGAGAGTGTCTTTCTCACATGAGAGCGACTCTGAAGCGTCTCTGAAAGTCTCTTCCAAGGAAATGAGTAGGTAACACCCAAACAAGGAGAAGGGGGGTGGGGGGTGAGAGTGCATGCAATGCTACGACTGCAATGCTAATGCTTTATTGAGACAGGCACGCTATTAGTTTCATGACATCACTCCACGCCACAAAATGTAAGCTGCACAGGAGGAACATGCAACTCTGGCTTTCTTTATTTCTGTCTTTCGAAAACGCCTCGTCCATCCCCTTGCCCGTTGCTAATTTGTCATACAACCACGGACAAATGCAGAGCACACATGAGTTTTAGCTACAGTTAAGTGTTCCATTTCAAAATGACAAAAGAGATCCTGCGTATTTGAAATAAACCCAGCAGGAAATGTAAACCAGCTCCCAGCAGGGTATATCAACACGCCTCAGTGAGCGTCATAAAGTATGGGGGAACTACAGCACTAGTCCATTTACGACAGCAGTAGATATGACAGCAACTTGGCAGAAACCAGAGGAAACTACCGTAGGTTTGCATCCTTGCCATCTGTTACTTTGCATCTGCTGAGCAAGATCTGAACAACTTTTTTTGTTATAAAGGCTTACATTTATTTTTAATATTTTCATATCCGTATCCCCCTCACATACAATTTAACAATGCACACGTTATCATATTTATTTATGTTCCTTCTGAATGACAAACAACCTAAATTTGTCATTCTATACTTCCAGATAGATGGCGTTAGCTGTCTGTGTGCAAGGTGAAAGTGGTTGGCCAGGTTTAGACAGGCGGCCAGACTAGGCCAGGCCATAATCCATGTCATGATGACCTATCTCTGAACTTGCAGACTAAAAGTCTGATCCTCTTTAAGGGTTTGTGCTCTAGACACACCCGGCCGGGACACAGCCTCCAATCTGCATAGCTGCCATATCCACTGAGTTAAGGTTAATTCAACACTAATGCTAGCTAACTTGGTTAAGTTTGATAACCTAGCTGGCTTATTTTAGAAAAATAGCTAGCTGCCAATCAATTGTAAGGTTATGATGTTATTGTTCAGCTAACTTGTAGTGGTGACTTGCAGACCAGCACATTTCAAAGTATGGGGGAGAAACCTAGGCTTTAGTAATTGTTTCCCCAATGTTTAATTCAGCTGACTATGGCTGCTAGGATAGGTGTATCATTTGGTGTTGAACGGAAAAAGCAGCATCACTGCCGCCTTGAGATTATTTATTGTTTGTTAGCAGGTGAAGGGTCAGCAGCAGTCAAGTTGCCATAGCAAGGGGCATTGTGACATAAGCGACTGTTAAGGAGATTGCAAACAGTGCACGCAGTGTATGTGTGCGGAGCACGTCAGCCGTAACTCTATAGTGACCTCCATGACAAGCAAGAAAAACACAGAGGCCGTATGTTATGGACACTCCAGTGGCTTCACAGATCCTCAACCAAGTCTGAGTGTCAGTAAAACACGGAGGATGTGTTTAGATCATATGCTTTGGGTTTAGGGAAAGTGCGCACAAGCATAAAATCAACATCCCTCAGTATAATTTCAAAAGTACTAAGCTACTCACTAAGCATAAGAACATGTTGAAAGTATGTGTGCAGTTTTCTGTTGTTAAATATTTTAACAGGTATTTGTCACTTCATTAGATGATTAACAAAATAGCAAAATAATAATGGCAACACTTAACGTGTATAGCAGCTTTTATAGCAAAAACATTCAGTGAGATAATATTGCACGCTTTTTTTTTTTTTTTTAAACTACAAATATCTGTAAGAGCTCTCACTCTGCTTACGGGAAATTTCTTAAAAGTTCAAGAGATACTATTAATTCTGACCTGAGACAAATTATGCAACCAGGGCTCTAAATACACAGGAAGAATCAGTACACAAGGCATGACTTTTTCTCAGCAGGTGACCATGACAACATGTTTAAGGATGATGAGAGCACATGTGGTGTAGACAGTATGTATTACATATTTTAACAGGTAGTTGTCACTTCATTCGATGATAACAAAATAGTATAATAATAATAATAATAATAATAATAATAATAATAGCAGCAACACTTTACGTGTAAAGCAGCTTTTATACAAATAATGTAGCTCAAAGTGTTTTTCCATTTCAGCACACAACAAAATAGAAAAATAGTAATAAATAATTTGTAAACAATAATAAACAAAGATACACCACACAATTCAAGGGGCATAAAACAGGTAATATCAAACTAAAAGAATAAGACAATTTATTTAAAAAAAATGATTAAAAGAATGAATGGAATAAATAATTAAAAATAAAAAAAAGTTGCTAATTATAAGATAGATTGAAAAGGTATGTTTTCTGTTGCCGTTTTGAAATGTCCACTGGGTCCGCCTCTCTATGCATGGACTTATTGTAAGTGCTATTCCTCCAAGGTTAAATGAGGCCCCCAAAAATGTGCAGCCTCAAGAACAATAATCCTTTCTATTACAGAGGAGAAAGAAATATTACCAATCAAATGGGTAACAAAACCTGGAGCTGCTTCCAGTAAGCCCCGGCAATCCATCATCACAAGGCAGGCCTGAAACGGCACTATTTGCAGCCATGGCTGGAACGGTGGTATAGCATCCTTGAAACGCTACTGGTCAAAAGCATCCTTCCTTAACTTTGAGAAACACCCCAGGTCTGCTCCCATGCTTCCGAGACCCGTATCGATTCAGTGCGGGCAGGCTTTCGGCTTCCTCTGATGAGCATTTGTTGTGTACACCATACCATTTGTTTACCCTTGTGTTCCGGAATGTTTGACAGAATTTATAGCTCACGGGCTGCGTGTTATTCCGCCAATGAGAGTTTGTTTTGACTGTTTAATATGCTGGGCCTCATCGTAAAAAATGACAAAACGGTCTATGCCCCACAGGCTCTTTCCTCAGGACTGCTCTTGATAAAGCGCTCTGGCAACAGTGGCTACCTTCATAATAACCATAAGAGACCACACATCACCTTGCCTGGAGTCAAACTTGAGGGCCTTGAGCAGTTCAAAAATGAGAGTGCAAAGTGGAGGGAAACAACAAAGGGACTATTCACGCCAGCCGTGTGAGATAAGAAAAACTGAGACGCATCCCAAATCAAAAAGGCAATACGCATTTGCCTCTGGAGACCCATTAACTGTCTCTAATGAGGAGAGATAGGTTGCACAAAGGTCATTCGACATGGAATCAATTAGCAGACACTGTCCAAACTTAGGCAAATAAATAAACAAATGAACTGCAACCGCTGCCTACCGGATGACCTCGACTTTAATAATACGCATGGGTAAGACTCTAGTTAAAAGTCCATACTGTTTTGGAGGAGGCTTTTGCAACTAATTTACATATTTGAATGTACTGATGTGGAATAGAACTGTAAACTACAGACTCACTCAACTATCACATGAGCCATCCTCTACACTAATGAGTTTTGGTCAGGTCCCTTTCAATTAAAAATATGTGTAATACATCTGTCATAATGTGCTGTTGCATTAGCACGGACACTGTGCATTTACATTTTCCTCAGGAATACGTGTTACTGTCCAAATCCTGAAAAATGACAACGAAAAGCAAACAACTGAATCGCTGTATTGTTTAGGAAACAAATCTGTCTGCAAAAGATGACGCAACTACATGCCAAGACAAAACATTTTTTTTAAACATTTTAAACAAAGACATTTTTAAATCACTTGGCATAAATACACACTAGCTGAGGGATACAATGTAAGCCAAGTTACCCTCCATCCCAAGTGTACTTGCAAATGTCTCAGCTCTGACTTCACATAGCTGTTCGGACTAACGTTAGCCTGTCAGTGACCTTGAGTGAATGGTATGCACGTGGTGGAGAGTTTGGACGACGTGCAAGTGATAAAGAATGTTGTTCATACTGCAAAAACATTCAGTGAGATAATATTGCACGCTTTAAAAAAAAAAAACTACAAATATCTGTAAGAGCTCTCACTCTGCTTACGGGAAATTTCTTAAAAGTACAAGAGATACTATTCATTCTGAACTGAGACAAATTATGCAACCAGGGCTCTAAATACACAGGAAGAATCAGTACACAAGGCATGACTTTTTCTCAGCAGGTGACCATGACAACATGTTTAAGGATGATGAGAGCACATGTGGTGTAGGCAGTATATACGCAGGGGAAACAATGTTAAAGAGTCATTAAAATTTACTGCATTGTGTTTGTCCTTATGATACCATGCAATTCTGATGCTGCACAATTAGTTTATTTCTCTTCTTTTATTTTATTTTCTCTTCTTTTCTTTACTATCAATCAGCGATAACAGCAACACCATAATCACTAACCATCATCATTCTGTGTTCCATCACTAATACAGGATGTACTGTGGAGGCCCCTCTGAAAAAACACGGACCACAGTGCATTTCACATGTCTGTATGCTGCATGGGCCTGTTGCCATCCTATCATGGCCGCGCTGTGTTGCTAGGCAACACAGGAGTTCTGTTTTCCAAGAGGCTGGCTCCGCATGCTGTCCATTAACCTGGCTGTTCCTGTCTTTTACCAGCCTGTTGTTACAATGTAGCAGGGACTAAAAGCAACCAGAGGAAGCATTACATCATCCAGTGTTATTTTAAACCTACTGAAAATGACTATGAGTGATAATCAAAAACGAATGCATTGGGTAGGTCGTAGATTGTAGTAACACAGTGGTTACTGTTTTCTCTTGGATGTTGGTGTATAAGAACAAGGGTTTATTTTAACAACTGAAACGAGTGTCGCAGAGATTATGAATTTGGTTATGCTTTTGTGGAAAAAAAAAAAAATCAGTGACACTGCATTGTGACCCTGGCAGTTGGCTGAGGAAATGCACCCTGGCAGTGCTTTCCTGCTTGTTGCAGTTTTTTGGGTACTAGGATTTTCTTTGTTGTTGGACTTTTTTTAAGATTTGGGCCACTACATTAGAATAATTGGTGACCTATTCATCTGTTTGTTAAAGTGACCATGCCATCTGTTTATGGTAGATCTTGTAAAGTACAAGTAATGTGAATTTAGTTTTTTTTAAAAGGTACAAGTAAAAACCAAGTTCCAGTGTCTCAGATGAATCCGACTGTAATAAGCATAATTTTAGCAATCAGAGCCCTAACCCTGCGGAGAAAGTGTGCCTACACCCTAATCAGCTCCTCCAAACTCTTTAAACCAATAATTCCTACTCCATTTGAAAACCCTCCTTTCAGCGCGAGCACGAATACTTGGGCACGGCTCAACATTGTGCTGGGACATTAGCCAGTGGATTAGCATTCGAGCCGTAGACTACATCAGCTTGGGCCAAATGAGGGCTGGTGTATGTGGGCGGCAGAGAGAGAGAGAGAGAGAGAGAGAGAGAGAGAGAGACAGAGACAGAGAGGGGAGAGCGAGTGGGCCGGTGGAAGAACCACACAATCCCACACTTACTTACTGCAGCATCCTTTTATTCAGCCGAATCCTGTCAATTACCACGCAGGGAGAAAGAGAGGGATAATCGGGCAGGACTAGGAGAACATGGACCCCCCCCCCCCAAAAAATAAATAAATTGGAGTAAGAGGTCTCAGACGAGCAATGAGGACCATCTTGAGTAGTAAGGTGAATAACAACTGCTGCGCACAAGCATTTGGGCGTACACATAATTGTGTACCTGGCAGCCTACAGCAGCGTAAAGAAGCTATGTCTAGTAGCTATTAAAAGGAGTGTGTTTATATTTGCGTTCGTACTTAATGGCCTGCAATACACATACTCACTGTCCATTGCTCATGTGTGCTTCCCATTTAAGGCATTTCCCCACAGCTGTTCGCAATCTAACGGACCAATTTTTTTCCATCTGCATTTTTAGCAAAGGGAACGAGTGGCAGATAAACAGAGCCACTGTATGTCTTCATTAGAATACCACATAGATACACAGAACCACTGTATGTCTTCATGAGAATACCACATAGATACACAGAGCCACTGTATGTTTTCATGAGAATACCACATAGGTCAGGTGCAGCTACAGGCAAGCACTTTCACAAAAAGCAAGAGGAGCTCTTTTGCTATGTCTGATGTGTAAGGAGTAAATGCAAGGGAAAAAATAGGATCCGTCCATTTGTCCTTTTAGTGATCAGGTAGTGTGCTTGCCTAATCCTGTAAATAGAATTCTGAGGCATGGGCTATTAAGAGGATGTGTTTCAACAAATCACCACTGCATAGGAGATGAAAGAGTTGTGAAGCAGACTCATTCATACGTGTCATATTTTCATACGTCTCTTATAGCTAGAATTAGAGTTTAACATGAAGTAGTCTAACCAGATTTTTTTTTTTAAATAAACAAGCTCTATTTTAAGACTGGCAGGGATCTCTGATCTTGTGTCTGACGTCTGTTTAGTGCCTTAGTGTCTGCCTACAAGCATCTCCAAAGCCGTGACCGGTGGGTGGCTAGTGGAAATTGCACGGCAAACTGGACAAGAACGAGAATGTTCTCCGCGAAAGGGTGTAATTTTGTTTGATTTTTTTCTTGCCTCAAGAATAAGGAGGGGAGAGATTGAGGGGGGAGAGAGAGCTTGAGGCGTAAAGTGCCCAGAATCCCGGATGCATAATGCAACCAGGAGGCTGCCCCCACCTCCGCTTCGCCTTGCCGGCATCCCAAAGCTAAGGTTATGAATTAACCAGAGGCTACGGAGGAGGCTGAGAAGCCCGGGGGCCTGGTCATGGTGGGGGGGGGGGGGGGGGGGGGGAGAGAGACAGCGTGCTGAGCTTCAGTGGATGCCCCCCCCCCCCGCCCGCCTTATCTCACCTCTGGTTGGTGCTTAAATGCACCTCGTGCTGCTTGTGGAACAAGGCAACCTCAGACAGGCAGCCAGCAGAGCTGAAGTAGGGAAGGAGTGCTTGTGGAAATGCGCAGGGAACAAAAGGGAGCAGTGGAGTGGGTGGACTGCCTGAGACTCATTAAGATTGGCATGCTGCGTGTGGAGACTGAAGCCAGTGTTAAGGACAGACACACAATGGCATTTGTGACCATTTCGCTACAGCCAAACTGTGGGCGAGCTGTTGTCATTTGACATCGAAAAAATGGGCCAGCAGCACGACACAACGCATGCAGTAATTTGCGAACAAGTACACTGAATACAAGAAGCCCGTGTTAGGAACATAGGCCGCTTTCTCCATCTATACTCCACCAATACTGGAGCAAACACCATCCCCCTCTCTCCTGACGCCAACCTCGCATCACAACAGAGATATACTCTTACAATGCAATGGCAACCCATTACTGTGTGTCTGCTTTGATCTCTGCATTAGGTCTCTGCTCTGTCATTGTGGCTCCTTGCATTCATCTCTCTCATGGTGCTTCTCTCCATCACCTCCATCTCATCCCTGTTTGTGTTCGCTTGCTTGTTTGTTTTCTCTGCTTTTGTCTTCGTTTCCTCTGAACTGCCTCTTCCAGAGCCCCCTCCCTCCTCCCTCTGCTCCTCCCCTCATTCCCCATTTTCATAATCTACTCCTGGCTTGGAATGAAATAAAGTTTAAAAGGGGGGAATTAATCAGGGGGTGAACTGCAGGGTTGTGGGATCCCAATGGCTCAGAGGCCAGGCATATCGCTTGTATGGGTATTCAAAAGGAAAATAGGAAAGGCGACGCTGGTGTGCTGTGACAGGGAGTCAAAGATCAGCATTCCGCCCCAACAAAGCCCACTCAAATCCTCTTGTCTCAGTCAGTAGCTTTCCAGCTTATCTCTCCTTTCCAACCCACAACCTGCTTACTCTCTCTCCCCAGTTGGAATTGCATAGTTGTTGTTTTGTTGCCACTGTTGCTATTGCTATTGCTATTGCTGCTGCTTCTGCTGCTGCTGCTGCTACTACTGTTGCTGCTGCTGCTGCTGCTGCTGTTGTTGCTACCACTGCTGCAGGGTAAACCACTTGAGCTGTTTATGCCCTCGCCTCTTGCACAGGGTTGTTACAGCCGTGCTTAGGAGATCAGTCTTCCAGAACATTCTCGGCTACATCTGCCGGCACACACAGCACTGCGCCAAAAGGGCACTAAGGAAGGTGCTTTGATGTTCCAGCCTCTGGAACTCCACTTCCCAGAGTTCAACATAACAGGAAAAGCATGTTGTAGATTAGCGGCTGTGCTATAGGGCATATGGGCCCATTGCCATTTCTACTCCCATCTCCACATGGGCAGTGTGAAAAAAAGGGACAACAGCAGTATGATGGCCCACCCTATCCTTTTCATCCACACAAAAGCATGTTTGATCAAAACAATACAAGCTGGGAAGGTGACTGATGTGTCTTTGTTGTTGTGGTTTCTTTCTGTCACAATATGAAATCGCTTTCTTTGCTTTTTGCTCCTGTCTTTACGTGTGATACATCAGCATATATGGAAACAGTAAGCATCAAAACCATGACAAGGTACTCAAATAGCTGAGACTTTGATAAACACAGCATATTTGGGGGGGATGGGAGGTGGAACGGGGGAGGAAACTTGCAGCGTGTGTGTTTAAGGAATAATCACATCGCATCTTTTTCTACCATTTGACAACCACAAGACACAACACACTTTTAATGTCTGCCGTAGGCAGGAGGCACTGGAAAAAGTAGGGCAACATGAATTTCAAATGACTCCTGCCAAGTACAAAGGCGGTGTGAGCTCCATGCAGGAAGGATAGAAGAGGTGGTGGAGTGTGTGCTCTGTCGACATCACTAGCTTAGTGGAGAGGGAGACTGGCCGTGTGTGTGTGTGTGTGTTGAGTAGGCACACGTGTGCACATCCTCCACGACTACTTGAGTCACACAGGCTTGAGCGGCATGGCCTAGAGAAAGGGGCCTGCAGCCCCCGGGGCTGTTTGGTCTGCGTGTGTGGATGTAGATGTGACAAGACTCAGAGCTGCTGCCGTAAACAGCACGGGTTGCAGAGAGAGAGAGAGAGAGAGAGAGAGGGAGAGAGAGAGAGAGAGAGAGAGAGACAGACAGAGGGAAGGAGAGAGAGAGAGAGACAGAGGGAGAGAGAGAGAGAGAGAGAGCGAGAGAGAGAGAGAGAGAGAGAGGGAGAGAGAGAGAGACAGAGGGAGAGAGAGAGAGAGAGATGAAGAAAGCTGCATGCTTTCAGTCAAGGGCTCATCTCATTTATAGATAGATAGATAGATAGATAGATAGATAGATAGATATGGGTGAAAAGCTTCAAACATTAGTGGACTGACCCTAACCCAAACATTCCCTCCGACCCATATGGCTGAGAGCGCTGAAGAGGATATAGCTGGGTGTCACAGCTAGTCGCATCCTCTATTTCTGCTTCCCTGTTATCTCACACAAGTAACCTCATGCCTGTGCACTCTCAAAGGCACACGCACAGACACTCCGTTTCTTCAAAGCCACCCTGTTGTACAACTGCATCTCCTCCGCGCCTTGTCCTTTGTCTCTGGCAAACCCCTGGCACTGGGTTTGCCTTTGAAGTTGCGCAAATCAAATGTGAATCGTGTAGCTAGGGCCAACAGAAAGGTTGAGAGGTCTTATTGGGGACCTGATTAACTCTTCATTAGGCCTGATAGCACGTGGATATGAAGGCAAATGCATGCTTTAAGCACAGATAAGAAGAAGCAGAACAAACGACAACTCACAATGGGTGATCCCTCACTTTGGTAAATGATTGTCTGTCCAAATTTTAACTGCTGATTCTTAGGGTGAAACGTCTAATAGAATCAGACTCCTGATAATCTTAGCTTGTTTTGGCTGTCTTTTGTTTTCTTTCCATTTTCGAAACCTTGCTTCATGTGTGTTGGACCTTGTAGAACACAAAGCAAACTCAGAAGGAACGATGCAAAGAAGATAATATGGGCCATTTCCTGCATGATGGAGAATGGCAATTAACCAGCCCTCATGTAAACACGCTACAGAGCCAATACTGACAACAAAATCATTGAATTGAATTAATTAATTAATGAATTAATTAATTAAGACTTATAAGACCCACATAGTAAAGTGACTATGTATACCATTATATGATATTTATATTGTAAGACTTACAGGTGTAAAATGTAGGCCTTTGGTTTTTGTGCTCATTGCTTTACTGACTATACATGCAGTTTTTCTAGAATTTGTTTTCATTTTATTCTAAATGTTACATTGTGATGTGGCTTTGTCCGTTCAGACCTTGTTAGTATGCTCTGTGAGAGTCGGCACGGCTACTTGTGAGGAATTAAAACCGGTGTCCTTCATTTGCCCTGCCAATAGTCGGTCCAATAAAATTGAATTCCCCCCCACATGCCCTCTTACCAGACATGCATTTTATGTCTCCTCCCACTGCCCTTCCTCCCTTCCTCTCCTTGCACTCATCCATCTAAAATCCTATTGGTTCTTTTCCACCTTCCCTCGCTTTCCCTTTTTTCCTTTTCTTATCCCTTTCCAACTTATCACTCGTCCCACCCATCACTCAACTCAAATAGCCCCTCCGAAGCATGCTGGCGTTCGAACACAAAAATCCCCAGCGAACACCGTCCCGTGTCTCATGGCAGCATATTAAATCACAGCTTCCATTTTGACCTTGGAGCAAGGAGCTTCCCTTCCCTTTCCGTCAAGCGTTTGTGTAATAGGAAATAAATAATGTAAAGAGGTGGGGGTGGCATGGTATGACTTTAATTGGACCTCCTCGCCCACGATGTGCTGTTCTCAGAGGGTAAATGGGCAGGATCCTCTACCACGCATGACTGTACAAAACCTGCTCATGCAGGCCAAGCTGATGGGTGGCGCTCAATCAATAATCGAGCCTTATGGAGGGTTTATTCAAATCGGCATCGATTACCTTGTCCGGATCATTACACTGCAAACACTACAAAAAGCAAGCCTTTTATTGCAGGAGACAAAAAGGATCTTTCGCTACTGCTGCAATGCCCTAAATCTTGGCACCCATCCAGAGGAGAGATTTGGGATGGCTCTAAAGAGTTACACTACAGACTACAGGGTTACAAGGAGCTTGATTCCCCTCTGCAGAAAAGCATCTTATCTGTGCTCCAGCAGCTTGAAATTTGTGCGGGGAGATTAGGCGCACAGACACCCCTCATTAGCGCAGATAAAGAGACGGTGACAGGGCAGAGCTCGCTGACAAAAGGCCTGGCCGCTGCAAGCCCACCGCTGTACAGACGGGACGGACAGCTGGGCACCGCTCAGGAGTACAGTGCACGCTTTCACACTCTCTCTGACCTACATGCTCAGACGGTCTTGTGTATATGTTCCTCTTGAGGTTTTTTTGTTTTGAGAATCTACTGTGCAAAACCCTCAGGTGTTCATGGACACTGCCCTGAAGCTCCTGGTATTAAGACTATAGGCTGGCAGGCTTGGTTGGATGTGGTTGAGGGATGCCTGGTCAGTGGTTCTGCCTCTGAGCATCAACTGGACTTCCATCTCGGCCCGCAAGCGTCCGATGCACTTCCTAATCCTCGCAGCATCCGAACCACTTCCTAATCCTCCCAGCATCCGATGAACTTCTAGCTAAATGTGCCTGATGCGAAAGTGTGCGCAATGCTCTCTGGGGTAGCACTCACACTGGCTATTTTTAAACTAGCGACTGAAAAGGCTTTGCACAGAGCACACCTCGTTCTCTCGGTCTCCAAATGAACATTTCAGCTAACAATCACACAACAGAGAAGGCGGCTTCATTTGCAGCCTCTGCATGACGGCAAGTCCTGTCATGTTGCAGCTGCTGCTGCTGATGATCTATAACGATGTTGTCCTGCAGACTAGGCTGAGCACAGGCAGAGTGCTAACTACTAAAGCCAAGAATACACAGGAGTGTCAGTGATGGCGGTGTTAATGCTTGGCCGCTTACAGGCCTGACAGTTGGGAATGTCGGCAGCTATGGCGTGGGCAGGCTCCTGTGAAGGTGTGAAATAGCCTCTGGTCTCACTTTGTGTAGGCAGTTAACAGGTAATTGCGCACAGAACATTCATCTTTCCAACAATGAATGTGGAGGAGAGGGCATAACTACCCAAGCAGATATAGCGACACAGACAAACAACAAACAAGAGGAAAAATGCCAAACCGCTATAGACCATGACAACCCTTTGTTCCGAAGCTATGCATAGAACAATAGTAGTTGATATATTCTCTGGCTGATATTAAGAAACCTTCCTATCTGTAAGATGGACATGGACATACCTAATGTAAATGACATACCAGTAAAAACTGAAAATGGCAAACAGGTTGAAATGTAAGTAATTTCCCCACCCAATTACTATAGTTTTACAGCCATCTGAAATTGTGAAAAGCTGTTGATTCTACATGAAATGGCTCTCCAGCTCAAATGACAAGGAACCTTGGAGGATCTGCCAAGAAATTGCTTTATAATGTGTCAACGTGGTGAATTGTTTAGGTACAAACAATTTGCAATCAGCAACACAACAGTACTGATTGAGTGGTGATGTGTTTACATAGAAATCTGCCTGGCCGCAGTAAAATAGATGTCCTTGTATGAGCAATCACACCCTCTAGCCAAGGTGAAATTACAATCAGAAACAGGCCATCAGTCAGCAACAAGACAGTGACTGAACAAAACACTACCTTCCTATTCGGATTCAAAAGAAACGTGGGTCACATCCACTGTTTATGACCATCAGATGAGCGCAGATCCGCAATCAATAATGACAGATGGCACACCTACTTAATGAAATGGCCGACGAGTGTAATGACATAATTTTCTATCCACAATAAAAAGACCACGCAGCACAGACTGAACGGGTACATATATATATATATATATATATATATATATATATATATATATATATATATATTATCATTTTTGGACTACCAACTCACTAAATTAATCACTTCTTTCACACCGGGTTAGCCCAGCCCTAGGCAGAGTGGGTCCTTTCTTTCTTCTGCGTGTGCGCACACACACACACACTCTCACTCTCTCCTGCATTGTCATCAGAACAGAGGACAGGGGCCAGGGAAAGTAGGTACTTTCATTAACGTTCATCGGATCCCTGATGTTAGCAGCAAGTAAAGGGGATTAGCATTTGCCCCGTTTTCATTAGCAACTGTCACATCTGTTTGGATCCTTGTGAGGAGAAATGATTAATTAATTGATTAGCCTGCCTAAGTTGCTTGTCCTGTGCTATTTCCTTCATTCCATTTATTTTCCTGGTGCCCCCACTTTTTTTCTACTGCATTATTTCATAAACCTTAGGAACAACAGAGGGATCCTTAATTCGTCTGTGTTATCCCCCACTCTAAAAAGCACATTTGTGCTGACGGTGTTATCTTGGCTCTGGACCCAGAGCACAGTATTCTGACCTTGGTGTTTCTGTAGAGCATGGGATAATGAGACAGAGCTATTTCGCCTAAGAGGGAAATAAAGATAGACGAAAGGTTGACAACCAGAAGTGCTTTGGAACAACACATTCACATTCTTTCAAGTGGTTTATCAGTTTAAAAGGTGCAATCCACGATTCTAATCCAAGACACATTTTGTCAAATTCCGCATAATGCGGTCGTTGTGCAATTGTATTGGCAATTGAACACAAATATCAACAACCGTTCGCCAGAATCTTAAATTCCTATGGGGATGTTGATGAAATG
The DNA here is from genome assembly GCF_900700415.2 of Clupea harengus. NCBI lineage: Eukaryota > Metazoa > Chordata > Actinopteri > Clupeiformes > Clupeidae > Clupea > Clupea harengus. Next base: position 14,807,611 of record NC_045159.1, on the reverse strand, counting down.
TGTTTTAATGACAATAGAGAAATTGTCCCAGACATTGACTTAAACTGTCACAGACAATTCTAGCCAAACAAAAGCACCAACACTGGCAGTACATTCATTGCCATCTCCTTAAAATCAATGCAGCTGGCCGGAAACAGTTGACAACAGTTGGTATGGTGGGATGAAAGTGGCAAAAAATCCCCTGAGAGCGGTTTCCACAGCAACAATGATGCTTATGGCAGAAGAGTGCTGAACGTCAGGTCCTGTGCAACAGCCTGTATGCTCCTGAGTGTGAGTGCGGGAACTTGTGGGTACTTTGCCGTCAACAGACACACACACACACACACACACACACACACACACACACACACACACATATTTTGGGCAATTTAATTGCAAAATGAATGCCAAAATATGCAATAAAAACATTCTAGCAAACTGAAACAACAACAACAATTGTGTGGCCTACCCATCACACAAACAAAACCTTTACCCCAATGTCTATCATTATTGAAAGGGAATTTCTTCCTTTAACCATCTTTGCAGATTTCACACAACCACAAACAATACACATTTCTTCTAAAGAAATGTGCAAATATCTCTGACACTTGACCACACATCCACAACCACAATCACAGTGAATTTATCATACATTACGAATCCTTAGGTGCCCAGGGTGGTTCTTTCTGAAGCATAATGAAGCATGTCACACAAACACTGACACAATATTACTTAAGATACCCCACATCCAGCTCTGAGTGTCAAATTAAGAATTACTTGCGAGGCCACTAGATTTCTACAGACAGCTACTTTATCTTACAAACCAAAATGACAGCAAAATAAATGAAATCATAGCTGTGCTGTCATCGATTACATTAAATATGGGTAGAATTAGCCGTATCTGTGAGCAACACATAGCTATTAATATTTGTGGAAGAACTTGTTTACATAAAGCCATAAAGTAGGTGTTTAGCCTACCTTACTTTGGGTGAATATAAGCAAAACATTAGCTGAAACATTGACTTAATCAATCCAGTCATACTGATATCTTTATCTGATCATTATAGTTACAAACATGTTTAAGGTCATAACTGACCTGTGCTGTAGCGAGTGAAAGGTAATGTATAAGCAGATATGAGGACACAAACTAACACATGCTAGCTAGTTAACGAGTGGTTTATTATCGTAAACATGACCTTCTCACTGTGAATTCACACAAGCAAAATACAGCAATGTTTTGAAACATTGGTGCATTGTAAGCTGTAAACGTTGCAACATTGCTAAACGTTATGTTAACCTGTTAGCTGTCGGCTGGAGCTAGTGACTTACTGCAGCTATCGTAGATATCAAGTAATCTTGTCACGGAATTAACATGATCAAAACATCAGATTAAATATAGACTGTAATATGCATTGGTGGTTGTATTTTCATTTGTTTGAAAATTAGGCTACAGCAGATAAGCAGTAATATGTTTGGAAGGCTCCAATAGCACCTCATTACACTACCAACACAACAAGGTCACTCACCCATACTGGATGTTCTATAGGAAGGCTGCATCGTAGCAAAGGTTTCCGAAGTGTTTCCCCATTCATTTCAATGGAAGAGGAGAATGACTGGGGGGATTGCAAACATTTTTACATGACCACTGCACGGGATCTGGACAAACATGTCAGAGTTGGAGCGGTGTCTATATCTCAAAACCACTAGGAGCAGAAGCAGCACCAAAAAAAATGGTTGAATAAAGAAAATAAGACGTAAGAAGTGAACATGTAGGCTACAAGCTGAATCTGGGGGCTGCAACTCAGAAATGTATCTAGTTTGCGTTATTCATTCTTTAAAGAACTCGCCCTTCAGTTCAACCAAAACACTGGGGACCCATCATATATAAAAACAGGCTGGCTAGGGCTTTACAGAATAGCCTATTAATTAACTAGATCGGTACATCTGCCCTCAGTGGCATTCACCCGATCAATAAGGGCGTTGTGCAATACAAGATGTGGTTTCAGACTGGCTTGAATAATACATAAGTTTTCTCCAACCTAGCCCTCAGTGAGGAAGATGGATTGAGGGAACAGCGAATAGGCTTTGTGAATATCTGCACGGACGTGACATTCTTGGCTAAACCTGTTATGGCCCAACTACATGGCAGTCGTAAACAGCTGGCCCTCTTGAAAGTTCTTGACGCAATAACACATTCTGTTTATTCACAGTTTCCTCAAGGATGTTGTCCTTAAGGCACATGCCAAACCAGAGGAGACTTTCTGAAACAGAAACCGAGAAAAAGCTTATAGCAAACGACTAAAGAGACATACTCTTGAAAAATCTTTCTTGAAACTCAATGTTAGACTGAGGATATTTCTTGAAACACAATGTCAGACTGAGGTAGCCTACAAATCAACAGACCTTAGCTAGCGCATATGGAAAAACCGACAAGTAGGCCCTGCAGCTGGCCTACTAAGCCACATCGGGCCTCTCAGGATTCTCTTCAGGGCTCATTTATTCGTGTCAGCTCGTGGTTTCTGAGCACATCGCCACTGCAGCAGCCCCCCACACCCTTTACTGCCACCTGCTTCCACATGCACGGCGCTCCCCCGCTGTAGAAAGCACAGCACTCTGCATTCGTGCGCATTCAGCAGTCAGCGGGAGGCTGCTGCAACAACCTCGGAGGAACGCGTGTCCATCATTTGCAGATGCATTCTCTCTCAGCGACAACATGTAATCTCTCAAATGTACCAGCGAACCTCCACTTTAAGACAATGATAACCGACATATCTATTGAAGTACAGTATCGCTGTTTGTTCCGCAATGAAAACACCAGCTGTCAGAAGGGCCTACGCTTCTTCTGGCTAATGCTGGATAATGAAGCACTATAATCTAGGCCAGTGATATCAACATTATTGCCCCAGTAAATAATGGCCAGTTTTACTAAGAAATATGTCCAGTCTGCTTTTCTACATGGGCTAGAGGGAAGTCCCTCCCACCCTCTACCGAGCGCATTAGGTTACTGAATCTGTGTTAATAGGTTTTCTGAGCTGTTTCGTAACAAGAGTTAACATTGGTTTAAAAAAAATAAAACAGTCTTAATCCACCTCAATTCACCAGACTATCCACGGGCTAGAATCTAAAAACGCCGCAAAGGGCCATAGCCCACAACTTTGACCATCTTATCCACTATAACACCAATGACGTACACCACAAAGAACAGGTGCCATAATTGTGCGAATGCACAACTAACGGTAGGCCCAATCATACACAGAGGTCCGTTTACCGCTTGTCTTAGTGATGCCTGCAATGTAAAACCTCTGCTACAACGGCGTGATACACAAATCACCTAGCATACAATCTGAAATTTCGACTAGGCCCCTTATCGTATAAATAAACTGGCATTTCTATAGTAAATCGGCGTTAGCAATAGCTAGGCCTATTTATCGTTATGCTAACGGTTTCTAAGACTATTTTGAGACAAACAAAATATTAACACACTGCAGAGATGATAGATGTTCAACGCTGTGACCGGTCGGTGTAGTAATTTAACGCTATCCATTTCGTATCGCGTAATTTGCTGATTGCCCCACGCGAGATGCTGTTAAATAATTTGTTTTTCTAACGTATGAATTATACCATAAATGTGATCATAAGAGCTAGGCTATTGTTTTTCAGCAAACGGTCTGGCTACTATCAGGTCGTATTGTCAACAAAAGAAAGCGCCCATCAGCGCAATTGAAGGGGCACGTCTGTTTTTAAAGTCAAGAGGCTCTGGACTGAACTGATTTATTCATTTATTCGTCTTTTATCCCATTTCCTGCCATTACCATTCAAATAAACATAATGACATCATTTTGTGTAGATAGCGTCTGCTGCAAATAGAATAAAGCAGACAAGGTTATGGGCTACAGTCTATGCATCTCAGCTTAGGGGCTACAATGTAGCCCAACATTGGTAACAATGTATTGACTGTTCCTTGGACTTACCAGATTTAGAACTGTTTCGACGATGTCTCTGTTGCTAACCTCTCCGACCTGTATAAGACCAATAACGACGGCGAATTTCATCTTGATATTCCGGATCGGTACTGAGGGGTTGATCACCCCGGCAGGGAGAACCATGGAGCCGGATCCAGACACCATCATCTCCCCTGAAGCAGAACCTGTAACGACTTGCTGCCTAGGGCCCGGGGGAGCTTCTCGGTCCGAGAACAAGCCGGAACCAGGTGCTGAAACCGGCTTGTCGCTCGACATTTCCACCCGAAACCTCAAGGAGCGGCCGCCTCGGTCTCACCTGCTTTGTATCACCAGCGTCCGTACAAAAGCATCAAACCGACGGAAATGTAAAGTTTTAAATAGGGTAAAATAGGGTAAATCCGTGTTTAACTTCAAGTCCTTCCTATTTTCCTGCTGATATAAAATGATGCATACGACAAACAAGCAGGAATATTTATCTGTGCTTAAGGGAATGGTACCCTCTTGCTATCTCCTCTCCTCTCCTGATGTCAACCAGTGTGCGGTGCAGTCTTGAGCTAGTGTTGTCGTTCTCAGGGCGCCATGTTGACGCCCCCTATCTGCGGTTATGTTCACCACGCCTGCGTGTTGAGGATTTGGTTGAACTTCAATTGAGTGATAAGCAGTGTGAGCACGTGCTTTTGCTAGATGGAATTTCATGGAATCTGTTCGATTTGATAGGACAGCATTAACGAATGGCTTATTTCTACAGCCTATAACATAAATCACGTAATGAATATATAGATATCAATCATAAACAGTGCACAAGACTGGGCAGCGCAAAGTTGAGGAGACCCCAGTATCAAGAAGACATAGCCTAATGTTTGTAGATTTGTCTCAACATTTTGGCTGTCGCTACTTCAATTCAATGCGGTAGTCTACAACTGCTCAACACACCACCACTTAACATATAAGGTAGTACGGAATTCTTTTGTGTTTCTGATCATGCAAATTCAAACATTAAACGGTTCTAATGCATCCTCACATGCAGCTAAAAGAGGGGCATGAATTTAACCATGGAAAGCTTTTAGCAAAGCCCCATTTCTCTATACGTGTGTACGCTATACCTAGTTTTGCAATAAATTCCCCTTCATAATCGTTATAATGCTCACTTTATGTTGAAACAGCTTAAACGAGGTGGCAATTCAACTGTATCTTGGAGGATGTGGTTTGTGCTGCTGTTAAACTGTAGGCTTATCGAATTAAACACAAAGGTGTTTCTGTTATTTAGCCTAGCCTCCCTGATTGAAAAGGAATGGTCAGTGGTCAAAACACATGTCAGTACAACACAACACAATACAATTCAGTAACATCACAAACTGTTAACTACAAAATGAACACACAGTTAAATCAGCAGCTCTCTAAATTACTTTAAACTAATACAGAATATTACAGAGCCCCTAAAGTCCTGTAAGGTGATGTATTATGTTGTGCGTACAAGTTATTACTTGTGGGAACCAATTATTATCTTGTGCGCACAAGATAATAACTTGTAATAATATGTCCTTATGGGACTTCAGGGGCTCAGTAGAATATCATAACCGTCATTAAGCTTAAGATTTATTGCAAAACTGGTGTAGTAGGCTGCATTAGTTTTAGCTCCGTGTTCCTAATAAAATTGGCAACTGGGTATACTTTCAGTCTCGGAAACAAAAATGTTCAAAACCAGTTCAACACATGGTGGGCTAATTGGTTGCCTATCTAATGGGCAACTTGCTGGGTATTCCTGTACACATCCATGTCTAGCAGCCTTCTTAATCTTGAATCAAGCAATGGAAACAACTTACCTTTTACTAACCTCTCACTTACATACATTGTGAATTTCTAGACGTCTTATCTAAAGCATGGTGTTAAAGCTGAACTGTGGAAAACAACCCAGCCCAGTTAATAGTATAAGGAGCCCTACTGTATATGGTGTATGATAATGATAGTGTACATACATGATGTGTCGTATGTATGTATTTAATTACTTTTTGTAACTAACTAACTAAGAGGTCCACTGTAACTAACTAAGAGGTCCATGTATTTCTACAGAAATCAATATATATATAAGAATCCATCTTGAATTCCGACAATTGTCATGATTGATTTGTTGAATTCTGCCCCTGCATTTCATACCGAGAGGTTCACTAGGGTCTGAAGTGATAGGGTGTGGCTTCTGTGTTTAAACCAGATGGTTAAAAGGCAAAGCCCTCCATGTTGCTGATAATGCTCATTCATGCACCACAGTTTTCACTGTGGATTTACTCGGCTTTATTTTCATGTTTATTCACATTTGCAGGACGCTCACTGATATTAACTGAGCATATTGTCTCTACCAGCTTCCATTAAATTGTTAGGCATGTATTTCTCTGGGCTATATCAGCTAATGACTTCCTGTGACCTGCGCTTTCATGATTCATTGCTGTAATTATCATATACAGCAGTCTGCTACTTGCTGGTGAGTCACCCGATGGCCATGCTCTCTCTGTGGTACCTCCTCACTAGTCAGATTATTGTTCATACCAAGATATGCAGTTCAGGATTTGACCAGTTATCATCAGAGATGTTCATAATAGAGTTTCAACATACAGTAATAGTAATTCCTGGGTGTTGATAACCCAGCTTCCAGTAATCTCTACTTTACAATCACTAAAATGTTAGGATAGTTGTTTGTGAATTAGGGTATGCCATGAAAGTGTTTTCAAGAGACCGGGAGAGATAGGGGAGGACATGTCCTTTAGTAAGAGGGAATAGGGGGAAGGGAAACGTAGGCGGTGAGGGGGATGGGTGACTGCTGAGCAAGTGGCTCCTGCTGTGAATATGCTGGCGAGAGAGAGGGAGAGGGAGAGAGTGAAGGGGAGCTGCAGCTGTGATGTCCTGCCCTCTCCAGTCCAGCTTTCACAGTGACAGCCAAAAGGCTGACTCAGCATGTGTGGGGCTCACTTAAGCCACTATACCTCCTAAGTGAATACGCTGGCACACAATCTCCTCAGGGAAATGACTGGAATGAGAGGGAGGGAGAGAGAGAGACAGAGAGGAGAAGAAAGAGAGATAGGACCAGTCTCTCATCATTGTGATGGATATGGAAGATTAGCTTTCCCATAAACATACTTTCATATTCTCAGGTAAAAGGAAAGACTCAGGGTAGTTGTTCAAGGCCAAAGGGAGACCACACTTTCTGACAGCCATCAACGCTCAGTTGAGGAAATGGAGCGCTGTACTTTAAAATAGCACAGGAGTGTTCAGCAGTGTACTTTCTCCCCATCGCCCACACACACGCAACCAGGTCCTCCGCTGTGAGTGGGCTTGAGTGACAGGCTTGCGCTCAAGACTTTGATACGTTGAAGGAAAGTTACGGTATGCCATTGCCTGACATGGCGTGCAAAGGTTCCTCATACACTGTGTGCAACAAAAAAAAGGTAAACCCTGGTGTCATTTAGCTGACTGACAGTCTATTATCAGTCACAAGCTTGGCCATTTTACAGAATTCTTGAGGGAAAAAGAAGCCACAGCGCACAGACGTGACGTAACACTAAAGGGTTTGATTGTCTGGCCGCGATATAGATCCAGTGAATTAATTGCTTCTTTTTTCAGACCCCATTCTGTTGATTCAGGGGTCAATTAAGACGTTGGAGGTACAGTATGTAAGCCTCAAGGCCTTGCTTAATCTTAAAACCAGCACCCTCCTGCATTCTGCTTTGTATTCATTTCATGGCCTGTGACTATTGGAAAAAGCACCTATGGGGATTCTTTGGTATGTGGATGTATTCATGTGTGCGCCTTTGTGTTTGTGTTGATCTATTTTCTCAATTAAACACACATTCAGGACTGAGTCTGTCAACTTATATGCCTGGACATCTGTTTCCTTGTTACCCCAGGTAAGACCTATCCCTCTGGGTAATCCAAGATGCATTGCATGTTTTGTGCACACAAATTCACACAAATGCAGACGCACGCACATACACACTCACACATACACATTATGTGTTTCAGTGATGAGACACATCTGCAGTGGGGGATTCTATTACACACAGTGTGATAGCCAATTCAGACTTCCATTGACCAGAGAACTTATACATTTGGTTTCCATGGTGTATTTTATGCATTTCATAAAAACGGACAGCTGATGCACAAAGGATTTCAAGATTGCCTTTCAAGAGGCAATTGAAAGAGGACTGTTTATTCCTCTCTAGACGGCCAGATTTGCCTTCAGATCTGTGCCGGAGAAAACCTCACACAAATCGAATGAGGAGCAATAGAGGAAATTACTGTTTTCTTTTAGGGGAGGGGGAGCGAAAATGGAGTGTCCGTCACTGTGCTCCTGGCTGTCTCAGTGCGCCATAGAAGTTAGTCAGTGTCAAGAAGAATGAGTGGGGCATGTAGATCAATGGGCCCTTCTCTGCCAGGACTGTGATGGCTTTACTAACATGCACACACATTGATACAACATACAATCACAAATTAGAACAAACAGCATCAGAGCATGTTGGTATCTTCTACCATTAGATATCTGCTCTCTCTCCCCATACACATCCTGTACACACTATCGTGTTGTTAATGTATACACACACACACACACACACACACACCTAACTGAATTTCAGTGGTAGGCTTTTACATGGATTGCAGTAGAGACACAGACACACACACACACACACACACACACACACACAGACAAACAGCAGTTGATTTCCCTGAGGGAGGTATAGCCAGGACAGGGGCGAGCGATCGCACCAGCGAGTGTTTCCGAACTCGTCACTCTGAGCACACGAGAGAAGTCTGAGTCACCACCGTACGGCCAAGCTGAGCCCATTTACACAGCCAACCCACGCAGACTGTGTAAAGAGAGCAGCAGGCTGACAGGTCCTCTCACTGCTGCAGGGGCATACATGGCTGTATCTGCCTCTGGTGCTCAACACAACACTATGCTATGAAAGTAGAAAATATGTTATGCTGCTGTTCAAGACTGCTGTCCTTTCAGAAATGAAATGAGATGAAGTGAGATGGGTAAAAGCAAGTGTTTTCTATGTAGCCTTCAGACAGAAATAAATGGTTCTCATAGCTGTATCTTTTTATGGACACAATGTGCACAACCCAAGCCCCACAGCTGATCCCAGTTTAAAAAAAAAACTAAAGATAGATAAGACAAGACAGGTCAATAAGATAGTAGTAAGAGTAGGAGGTAAAGGAAGAGGTTGACCATAGCCAAGGCAACTGCATATCTCTTTCTATCTCTCCCACTCTATCTCGCTGTCTGTACCCCCCCCCCCTTTTTTCTGCTCTGTCTGTCTGTCTGTATATCTCTGTCTATCTGTCTGTCTGTCTGTCTGTCTGTCTGTCTGTCTGTCTGTCTGTCTGTCTGTCTACGTATCTCTGTCTGTCTCCTCTCCTATCACTGTCTTTTGGTTTATGTGCCAGATAAATCCTATATGACACCTAAATAAAAAGGACATTAATAAATAAAAGACGAACTGGTTGAATTATTGATCAGGGTGTGTGTGTGTGGGGGGGGGGGGAGCAGTCTGTGTGCAGGAATCACTGGTGAGTAGGTCAGCACACAGCACACACAGCACCCCCACCCCCCCACCGAAACACACATACACACACACACATGTACCATATGTGTATCAGGCCAGTGGTGTTTATGTAGCATATATTGTTACTTTAGTTCCTCAGACAAAGACTCCCGCTAAACCCAATGAACCCATATCCAGGAGGGTAGTGGGGGTTGTTTGGGGTTGTAGTGGGGGTATCCAGGAGGGTAGTGGGGGTTGTTTGGGGTTGGGGGGGGGGGTGCGGTGTGCTGACCTACTCACCAGTGATTCCTGCACACTGACAGATAGACACAGACTAGACCCCCCAACCCACACACATGCACACACCCTGATCAATAATTCAACCAGTTCGTCTTTTATTTATTAATGACCTTTTTTATTTAGGTCTCACTCAGAGACAAGATTTTGGACTAAAATAAATCTTTTCCGTCTTCAGTATCTTTGGAATATATTTTCAGTCTTAAAGTGGTTCTTACAATTACCACACATCTCCTTCATATGTACCTCTTCAATCAGAGGTGTCTATATTAACTCAATGACATCTGGAAAAATGCAGAGTGGGATCAAGGTTAATTGTACTCTGTGTTATTTAGCAGTACGCTCAAGCTAGGCGTGCAGATTTCTGTTGAATGCATTAACATCAGGCTATAGACAACTGATGAATTCTGTGTGAAAGCCTGGTGAATTCAACTTGACTGGCGTATAGTTTTACTGTTGATTATTCTTCATTATAATTAGACTATGATGAATGGATGAATGCCTGACTGAATGTTGGGCCATCAGCATCATATGTAATGTTACTTCGTACAAAGACTCTTAAAGGCACAGCATTCTTGAACCTCAGCAGCATCACATGATGTGCTCAAAACCAATGCTTCAACATCTATCAGCCTTCCTGTTTTCTTATCTACCCATCTATTGCCTTCCTTCCAAATCTAATAGACTCCTTTATATGTGAAGGAAAATAAAAGAAATGGTCTGACCTGGAATTATGAAGCTAGTTATAGCATCCATTATGTTCTTTGTGCAGACTGTTTTCACAAGCAATGTATTTGTATTTTCCATGTATCTTTGTGCTGCATGTTTTGTACTAGTTGTACTAGTATTTGATTGGATATTAAAATTAATCATGTTGTTTTTTAAGTATTTTTAAAAACGTTTTTCCCCCTGAATTGTGTACAGAATTGTATGTTATACATTGAAGTATAGACACACAGTGAAAATGGAGACACTAGTTTCTCACACAGTGAAGATGTCTATCTCTCTAGCTGTGTAATGGGATTTACAAGCAAAAGACACACATTTACAGTATTAACAACACAGACAAACGTCCTCCTTCCTCATTTGCCCTTGCAAACTATGATATTGTGATAGTCAAACAATATTGCACAATGCAATACACTAGGTTTCTGACAGAGGGCAGTGTAACTCCATCTTACAAGTACAACAACGTGGGTTAAGATGAAACAAAGCTCAAGAAGATGTTACTGTGGCAACATCAGTAATACCAGATTTGAAAGCATGCATTAAAAGAACAGTTTCATGTGTGGTGAACCAAATGAAAACAACATCCTATTTCAGTACCCCCCCCCACACACACACACACACACACACACCTCCCCCAATACAAGCCCCTCATCCTGTTTCATACCAAGAATGGGTTCAATTCCCCAGAAAGCAGCACCAAAGCCAGGCAAAGCATCAATATACACAATATCCAGATTTAGTAAGACAGAGCATGGTGCGCTGCAATGGTGCATAGCAGAAGTAGATGAACTGGTACTCTTTGGCAAAAGCGCTCATGTGTTGTCAAATAGAAGAGAAGAGCCAAGGCACTCGCGTGGTTCGTTTTTTAAAAAGCCTTTATTCTAATGGGCTCAAAACATATGTCAAAAAGCACCACAGAAGATCCAAACTGAAAGTCATTCAGGCCAAGAGAATAGCACATTACAAGACACCTAGAGAAAGCCCAGAGGGGGGCGTGGGATGGGGTAAATGTATTGCACGGTCGGCTGTGGCCGCTTTACTGTGGACAGACATCACGCAGAGTCCCAAGTAGAGGACACGGGCCAGCTGTCAGCTCATTAAGTCAAATAAAGATGAACTGACAGTAGAGAGTGTCCTCTGCAGCGCAAGACTCTTCTGATTTAGACACGCCGTCACAAATGAATATTGATCAGTTGTTCTGGGGGGACGCATTAGGTATGCGCTCGCTCTGAAGTATTGGACAAGGTATTGTATTTTTTCTTTTCTTTTTTCAAGAGCATTTAAAATTCCCTGGACGCTCATTGATCCTTTTGTTCTGTTCACAAAAGCACAATGCCAGATGGCACAGACAACCTCCAAACTCTGAAACTCTCCCAACAATTCTGTGTTTCCTTACTGACATCTAGTGTTGGAAGATAAGCAGTGTGGGGCCTAAAGAGAAAGCACACAAACCAGAAGAAGAAGAAAGAGTTTCTGACACAGTTTAATCAAGTTAGAGGGTTTTTCGTCCTCCCCCTCAGTAGAAACTGTTCTGGTCAGACACCCTGTTGTTTCCGCTCATCACACATGTTCGGAGCCCTTGGCACCTTACCTGTAGGTCGCAGGCTCCCTGTCACACACCTGGATCAGACAACAATCTGGTACCACAGCACCAGCCTATAGTTTGGTATTGGAGATTTATACATACAACACCATTCAAAAATGTATCAACATCAACGCGCAGTCATTCTGGGCATGAAGCAGTTGAATCTGTCAGTAAGCATGGCATATTTACAACATATATACAAAAATGACAACAGGTATCTAGACACAGAAACACACGCACATATACATACAGACTCGCAGTCTCATATTTATCTCTCTATATATCAATATATTGGAAGAAATTAATAAATGTAAATGCTTCCCAGAAGCAGTGAAATGGTTAAATGTCCTAGACATTGTAGAGAGACACAACAGTGGTGCAACAACATTTATAATAATAATAACAATTACTTGCAACATATTTCTCTCTTGGCAGTGGTAATGTATTGACATATGAACATATTATGGTAATTGTACTGTTCCATAAGTCCCTCATGGATACTATTCACTTGATCTCACTTCAAAGCCTTCGTCCCATAGAAGTTACTGTTAGCATATTTATACTGAGCTGAATGGATTTATGTGAGCTCTATTGTCAATATCAACACATCACATTCAAGACAGTATTTTCATAAAAATACAAATAAAAGAAACAAAAACAATTTGTTGAAAATGGCAACAGCTCCCCCCCATAAGGCTGCATTATTGATATTGCATCTGACACAAAATATTACTATAATCGCAACCGACAGCAGAAGCAATACAGATGTCATAAAAAGACTAATGTAATATTAAACTTATTAAAGCTATTGGTCATTACTTTCCCAAGCCACAGAAATGTGCATTAAGCAGTCAAAAACTTCAAATGCTCAGCATTAGGCAAAATCACAGCACTAGAACTGCCGGTTCATACAAAAGTACAACACGCGTCGTTAGTTTAAACTGAGTCACAAATGAACATAGCGATACGTTCTTTCATGCTGTTAAGAGCCATAATAATTTGGTTTATCCCATTGGCAGAATATCATTCAGTCTTAAGTAGGTCTACGTAATTGCCTGATGCGTTCCTAAATGTTTTTGCATGATTGTGGTTTTCGTATTTTTTTTTATTCATTCCACTATTGATCTCACTGCAGTTATGATTTACACATATTTAATGTGAAACCATGCTGTTTAACAATGGCTGCAAGACCCGCACATACCACTAGGTGGCTGTGCCAGAAATTATGCAGATGAGGACTAAATGGTGTCTGCAGATTAATCAAAACTGTAGGAAGTCTGGCAGTTAGACCATTGTCAAGTCAAACCAGTGCTTGTTTTGTCGTCTTCCATTCCATGACGACATTCACGCTCCTATTTTTAAGTTCCTGTCCCAGCCAATGCCCTGGACTCAGTCCTCCCGCAGTCCTCGGTTTGGCACGTGCCGGTAGTGGCGTCAAGTTTCATATCTTGGTTTCGGGCCCGTCAGAGTCCTGACTCTGGAAGGAGTCGCGGATGCGGGCTGCTTCAGCAGAGCAGAGGTGACCAAAGGCTTTGTTATACCATTCTGGGGACAGTCCTCTGAAGTAACAGAACACACACACACACATACACACAGTTATCGTTATATATTGTACATATACATATTCTCTTACACATTGACATTCAGAAACAGTGCCATGCTTGTGCCAGACATGTTCTCTCGCCTCTTCCCTCTCTTCCCCCCTCTCTCTCTGAGAGAGATAGAAAGAAACACAGACACACACACACACACACACAAACACACACACACACACACACACACTCATGCATACACAAACTAAGCCTTACTTGAGATCAATCCTGCAGATATGGGTAAGTCTGGACTTCCCCGACCCACACGGTTCCAGCAGGTACTGTGACTCCAGAACCACTCCTCGGACTCCACCCATGGGTGGACTGTCTTCGTGATCTACAGAGATGGCCACAAGTGTACAGACACCCTTTTGCATATCTGTCCTCCATGACCTGAAACGGAGAGAAATCAACGTGTAAAAGAAACGAAGAGGACGGGGAGGTAAGAGAATTTGAAGTGAGGTGATACAGAATTAGGGTGATGTTCCCACAAGCATTGAATTGAAACTGAAACTTTCAAGGCGTGCATCGCATGAATAACTAACAATATAGTTACATATATGTCCATATTTTGGTATTGTTTTCCTGTTTATAAAACGACTCATTCAAATACAGACACAAGCTGTGGGAGATAAAGCGTCAACATTCGGTCAACGCACAGGATTGGTCGGACAGAATGAACTGGCTAGAGGTGAGGTCAGCTGAGGAAACCTCACTACTGACACTCGTGCTCACACAGCCTGCCAAGATCCAGCTTTGAATTAGATTTCAAGAAGCAAGCATCATTCATGGCCAGCCCTAATGTCTAAACCCAATTGCACCCAGCTAAACGATCTGCAGATGCTTGCTCGAGACAAAAACAGTTGTGTGCCACACTGTAAGAATGACCTCTACAGAGATCCTGAACGCTTGCAGTTAGAAATATCTCCGAAATGTAAGGTGGGGACTGCTACTGAAAGAAAGAATCATTCATATTTAAATTTCTGAATGAAATTTCTGGTCTTACCGTCACTTATGCACTGACTATTTGCCTTGTCAAGGTATATAATGTTGTTAGAATACAATGCCTTGAACCCAATTGTGGAGGTTAGTTAAGTGGTTAATTGTCCAGATTTTTTATATAGGAGCAAATTTTCAAAATGCCACTGAATCTATCACCACATATGAAAAGTAATGTCTTGTAGTAAACAGGTTTAATTTCTCCCAACAAACTGAAGTCCAAGTGTGACAAGTTGAAGAGGAGAGCACTTTAGTGTCCACTGAACTCACCGGAGAACCACAAAGTCCCTGCTAGGGTGAGGAGCCATGCTATTGAGTGCATACTGGTACACCTCTGTCTGCTTGTCCAGCGTTTCCAGAACCTTCCACTGCAGCAGGTCACTGTCCCACAGGTGGCGCTCTCGTAGAATGCGGTTCAGTACTACTGAGGGAGGGGCCTCCACCTCTACAGACACACGCCATCTCCGCAACGGGGTCCCATCCCCTACCTGAGACAGATAGTAGGCAGTTTAAGTGTGCGTGTGTGTGTGTGTGTGTGTGCGTGTGTTTGTGTGTGAGTGAGAGAGAAAGAGAAACAGTATGTTTGTCTGTGTCTGTGCTTATGCACAGGCATGTGTGTGTATGTATGTGTGTGTAGGTATGTAAGTGACTGCATGCATATGTACTGGGACTGTGTGTGTGTGTGTGTATGTCTTTGTATTAATCAGACTAACCTTCCTGAAGGCCAGTTCCGTATTGTCCATGCTCGACCGGCTCACCCAGCCCTTGGTCTTGTCCCGTGATTCTTTCAGCAGGCTCTGGATCAGCCTTTCCACCTGAGAATGATACGATCCCTCTTCCTCCATGTCCTCCTCTTCCTCCTCTTGGAGCTGCTGCTGCTGCTGCTGATGCTGCTGATGCTGCTGCTGTTTAAACACCTCATCTAGAGGGGGCGCCAAAAGCTCAGCCTCCACATACGAGTTCCTTGACTGGGCCACCATCTCCTGGGGGATCTGCAAGCAACCCAAGACAAAGCACATGAGTTCTGCCTGAAATGCCCTTCAACAATCTCTTAAATATAACCAGAGAAATATACAGGGAGAGATTTTTCCTTGGCTTGATGTCCGCTGTACAAATTTGGTTTAAAGTTTAAAGACCTTGGAGACAGAAGGAGCAGGATTATGTGAAAAAGCTCTGTGAGATCTCTCCTTGTTAAGTATTATAACACGGTACAACACTTTTTCAAGCTCATAAAGTGATAACGTCTATTTTGTTAGGACTACACAGACTTTTATGACTGGACGACTCTTGTTAAGAAAGCAAGACTTTTGCCTTTAGACTGCATAGAGCTGGATCTTCATAGAACTCGTTTCTAAAATATACTGGAATAGCAGAGAAAGGAAGCCAACTGCAGTAAGATTAAATTATTTTTATAATCAAGTTTATCATCAAATACATGAAACGATAGGCTGCACCTCAAAGAGACTGTTGCACTCCATGATCATGTGGGAAAGGCCTTGAGTGGCAGCCAGGTTCTCATTGAGGTCTTTCTGGTCAGGCCGTCCAGTGGCGTACTTCTTTTGGATGGACCTGCAGGGAGGGGGGAGGCAGTCGGGAAAAACAATATGGCCGAGGTCAGTTCTGCAGACTGATAGTGTAGCCTGAAGGATGTCTCTCTCCCTCTCCCTCTCTCTTTCTCTTTCTCTCTCGATAGAGACAGTGAGAACCTCACACACACACACACATACACACGCACACGCACACGCACACGCACACGCACACGCACACGCACACACACACACACATTGAATCCCTTCCTCCCTCTGCCCCCTCGGGGCAAGCAGAAGGTCTGGGTTTGATCTTGATTCTGCAGGCTTCGCAGTGAGGGGCAGTAATGAGTTTTAATAGCGGGGGAGTTT
>NC_045159.1:14708536-14786036 GCF_900700415.2 Clupea harengus | reverse complement strand
CGGAGCCAGGGAGAACGAGTCGGGCATGAGCAGGGAGGCCGAGTCCTCACTGTGCAGCGAGCACACCTCGGGCTCGCTCAGGTCCGTCAGGACGCTCTCGCTGCTCACCGTGGGCCGCAGGCCCGAGCCCACACCGCCACTGCCGCTGTCCTCGCCCATGTCGGACAGGCTCCGCCGCTGCGGGTCGCTGCCCAGGAACTGGTCGATGTCCTGCAGGCGGGACCAGCGACGGCTGCTCCACTCAAACGTCCATCGGTTGCTGATTGCCAGCACGTCGTCCTCATCCGAGTCTTCACTCTGACAGAATCACACAAGCAAAACATTGAACATAATGCATACCGGACCTGTTCCAGATATCAGTGATCCCTAGACCACTTAATGTAATGCAATAGTTTCAAAACGGTTTGATATATTCACATGATATACTCCAGGGATTTGTATACATACAACATTAGTTGATTAACATTGACATTAGTAAATATATAACATAAACAAAATATTGGCTTCACTGATAATAAACCATACCATACGTTGAATGATTAAGGTAATGGTTTGTTTATATTGAACTAATGCATTAAACTTCACAGTACAAATACTTTAAACCTTAAAACTATCAACACTGACAAAAATGAAATAACCTTAATCCCTGTACGTTTTTTGTACATGTTTACCTCTACATGGTATATGTTAGTCAATAAATTAATATTAAGAGTAACAGTTCAACTGAATGGGTGAAGAGGCCGAGTGCTGTGAAAACAGGCTCTGAGTCAACAGTGCAGCCACAACAGGTCACATTCCTGCAGGGATGCCCAGGCTCTGAGTGTCACTTTCAGAGATGAAGAAAGAAACAACAATGGGCAAATTCTCAAATATCCACTAAACTAGGTTACAGGGGATTAGGCGGACGATAGCACTTTCAAAACACAGAGAGCGATGGCGAGACAAAAGACAGCTCTGCACTTCTTCAGCTGTCTATGGCATCAAAGAGCTAGTTCAAGCCAGAAGCGGCCTATGGGGAGTAATAAAGGGCCTGTTTAGGTGAGAACGTGAGTCTCATATTTACACTGCTATAGTGTATACAACAGTACATTATTAAGTACAAAAAAACAAGAACTATGGATCCCAGTTTACCTTAGGTGTCCTTAGGTACTGTCAGCTTAGTACTACAAATGTGCAATATAGCTCTTAGAAATACACGTCGCTACAGGACATACTCAGGATTAAGGTTAGGATTAGGTTTAAAATTATGATTGGAAACATGTAATATGTGCTTACAAGGGACGTGCACTGCGTTATGAATTGCTAAGCACATCATACTAAGGACACTGAATCTAAGATGGGACAAAATCCTTCAAATTCATTTTGAAGATCCAAAACTATTTTAAGGTTTTCCCCTTTATGACTATTGTCCTGGATCTGATCATTTTGGTGGAAAATAACATTAAGAAAGAAAATAAAAATAAAACCCCAAACATGAGATTAAACGCATCAACACATGCAGTAGTGCGTGGCTAAGTTACTCACTCTCTTCTTGGGAGGGCTGACATCCAGTTTCATGGAGGCACACTTGTTCAGCGTGTTGAGCCGCCTGGAGCGGAAACAGTCCACAGGTCAGCACAGGAGCATGAGCACAGTTATAAACATCACACAACACATCCACTGTTGTTCTATTGCCCACACGCTCTCTCCTCTCTCCTCTCTCCTCTCTCCTCTCCTAGACTGGTCCATGCAAAAGGAGCGTGGTTTCAAAAAAAAAAAATCTGTTTTGTGACTCCTCTCAAAAAGGCATCTGATTGGCTGTGCTGTTCCAGCATTACAATCCTTAGACTGGTGTCTTCCCACCACACAAGGACACAGGGGAATGATGCAGAAAAACACCCAGAGATGAAGGAGAGAGACTGAGTCAGAGGAAGACAGAGAAATATGTGTGTGTGGGTGTGGGTGTGTGTGTGTGTGTGTGTGTGTGTGTGTGTGAGTGAGAGAGAGAGAGATAGAGAGAGAGAGGAGCCAGAAAGAGAGAGGAGCCAGAAAGAGAGAGGGAGCAAGGGGGAATGAAAGCATGCAAGTGGGACAGACAGAAAGAGAGTGGGGTGATCCTCTTCCTGTTGGTCTTTGATGTGATCTTAAAGCACCTCTTTAAACTCTCATCTGTCTGATCTTCACCACAGGGACCGCCCTCCACACACACACACACACACACACACACACACACACACACACACACACACACACACACACACACACAGGCCACCAGCTGGGGTCACACGGCTATCACAAGTGCCAGGAGACTCTAAACATGTACTGGATGCCCAGACAAATAACACTAAATACAAGACCAGTGCATACCACTGCCATTAGATTGATCAAAACAGCTCATATTTGTCAACGTCTGCCCTAAACCAAAATGTCCCCTTTTCCATATATTCTTCATTTATATAAAAGCTTCTATTCTGTCACCACTGACATTACATTCAGAAGATTTCCCTGGTATGTGGATCTGCCAGTGTCTGATCCAACTTGATTAGGCATCAGAAAGGAGACTTGTGTGTGCACACACTCACTCTGAGGCTTCAGGCATTCCTCTGGTGAAGGGGTGGAGGGGGGGGGGCTGTGTTTGCTCTGACAGTAAAGCTGTCAGGTCCCACTAAAACTGTCATTAGTGTCACTGGGGCTTCAAAACATCTGCGTTCGCACATCATGGATGTATACGTGCGCATTTGGGTCTCCAAAGTATGCTAATTCTGCAGTTGTGGACACGCATCTCAATGCACCAGCTCAGTCACTCACTGTGTTTGAAATAATATCTCTACGTCATGAGAATCTACAGCAAAGACTGTTATTTTTCATAGGTCTATAGATTTCTCCGCCCCTCCATAACTGTTTACTCCTCTATCTTAATAGCGATGGCGACCCGTCTTAAAATACCATTGGTGGTAATCTAATCATCTAAAATTATTTGCTGAAGCATGAAATGAACTAAACTCTCATTTTATCAGCGGGTCTCCAGTAGTTTTATTCCCAAGGGGCAAACAAGCTGTACTGTAAGTTGCTTTGGAAAAAAAAAACGTCCGAAAGAACGGACAGAAAGATGGAGTCTAGACAAAAGTGAAGGAGAAAAGGGTGACAGAAAGGGAAAAGGTGGCTGAGAGAGTGAAAGAGAAAATGAAAGGGAGAAAACTAAATGAAAGAAGGAGAGAAAAGTGGGGAACATTAGAGAGGATGGAGGGAATGTGAAAGAAAATGGCACTGAAGGGAAACAGACTAAGCATGGAAATTTTGACACAATGACCAGAACACAACATAACATAACAGCTCATTTCATTAAACCATTAAATCAAGGTAAATGAATCAAACAATATAAACAACATATATAAACAACAGCCATCCACACACAGAAGGGGACAGGGACCACAGGGACCACAGGGGCCACAGGGCCACAGGGGCCACAGAGCCAGAGTGGGACAGACAACCTGCTGTAAAAGCTCACATCTCCCGCCGGTGGACCGTAGCCTCAAACGCGGACACACACACGGCCATCTGTTGGTCTCTCCCTAAGACCCCATCTTCCCCCCTCCCCACCTCAGACCCCCAGACTCCCTGAGGCTGCCCCTGCCTTTGAATCCCACATAAGAGCAGGGGGCAAAGCCAGCCCATCAAGGGGATCAAAGGGAGAGGGACAAGGACACTGGTTTATGGAGGACGCACGAGGATCAGGCATCCACAGAGGTGGAGTTTGCCCCAGGCCAGGGGGGGGGCGTGGTGAGGGGTCCGGGACACCTTTCCTATCCCGTGCAGCCTGTCGTGGGGGGGGGGGGGGACCAGCCCCTGAGTAGTGCCATTAACTTCATACAGGATGATACTCATTCCTTTCAGTGTGACATATCATTCCATTGGTGCTGCTAACCACTCTCTTCCCCATCATCCCTGTGGTGCGACAGCTACATTAACAGAGGCAGGCGTCCTACTTCCTCGGGGACTCTGGCTCCTCGTTTAATCAACAAAGCCACATCCATTCCCTTGCATTCTCTTACATTCCCTGCACCTGGAGGCCGCTGTGGAGAGGTGCACCCTACTCTCCTCCTATCGAACACACCACAATACAACACGGGACATTGTGTGGTTTTGATCCACACATGCCACATCATCCTATCCATGTGTCCCCCATAGGCCAGTGGATCCATTGCACCTCTGTTGTCAAGCTCTTAAGCCCGGGTCAGTCCCCTTACCGGCACAGAGGCTCCACCAGGTCTTTGTCCAGGAAGTCGTGGTCCCTCTTCACAGCCAATATGTCGATTGGAAACTGGGTGTCTGTGGGGGGGGGGGGGGGGGGGCAGGAGATGGAAAACAGATCACCAGGGCGGATGCTTCAGAAGCAGGTATTCATTACACAGATGCAGACACGAGACAGCGAGTGGGAGGGAAAACAAGCAACAACAAACAAGATGTGGCAGGTGAGAGGTATGTGGCAATTCTTGTGCAGTAGTGGTATGTGACTGTGTGGTGCTCAGGGTGGTTTGAAGTGTCCTGTGGGTTTCTTGCCACCCTCCCATAAAAAAAGGGGATTATTTTGTTCAGAGATGATAAAAAAGACTTGAAGTAAGGACAATTACAACATGACCTGTGCTACCCTCTATAATTCCTCAGCCAGTAGCCTGGGGCATCAGGCATGTTGATAAAGGTGACACTAGAGGGAATTGTAGTGTGTGCTAAAGAAATGTTTAGCTTTACCAGTAGGATAAGTGGGCTGCACTATCCCTCTCAATGCGTACTTCATACACATATCAGATAGAGATATATGATATACATATTCTTACATACTTAGCCATGTAGGGTGCATTTAATAGCATGCTCCCCAAAACACACAGTCATGAATAAACAAACAAATAAATAAATAAACAAGAAGGGGAGGAAGCTGGCTGATGAATTCTCGACCCCTTTGACCCGTGCGCTAGCCCAGGCGGAAGACTGAGGGAAGGGCCTGAGTTTTCCATGCGGAGATAAGGCTGGGCCCCTTTCCCATGACCTCCTCCCAGCCACGAGAAACGCTCGTCTGCAAATAGCTCTCCTACGTGGGCCCAGAGTGGACCGGAGAGGGGAAAAAATGAGATGAGCCCTTGACTGAAAGCATGCAGCTGTGTAAATGTGGTGTTCATTCTCTCTGTCTTCATCTCTCTCTCTCTCTCTCTCTCTCTCTCTCTCTCTCTCTCTCCCTCTCTCTTTCTCCCTAATTCAGTCACCCCCCTCCATCTTCCTCTTGCCCTGTCTCATTCGTCCTCTCTCTCTCCCTCTCTGTGTGTTTTGTTAGCTCATCATATCCCTCAAATGATGAAAGGGTGGTTGACAGTAACTTAATAATGCAGAGATGTGGTGCTAAAATTATATAATGAGATGGATATGTTTCTTTATGAGGTTTAGATGTAAAGATGTGATGACACAATGAAATATAAAATCAGTGGATGGGCGCTTGGGTTTTTTAGGAACAGCAACTGTGCACCATATGGGCTGGCTGGAATGCCCAGCACTGCGTAGGAAATCCCATCAGACCAACACATTCCTGATTTTCTACTGTCACTTGACCCAACAGCTGTGCATGATCTGCAGACATCAGTGTGTGTGTGTGTGTGTGTGTGTGCGTGTGTGTGTGTGTGTGTGTGTGTGTGTGTGTGTGTGTGTGTGTGTGTGTGTGTGTGTGTGTGTGTGTGTGTGTGTGCGTGCGTGTGTGTGTGTGGCTGAGTGTTTTCATGTGTCTATGTGTGTGAGGGGTGGGGTGGTTGATGAAATATGTTATTGTTTTTGTGTGTGTGAACATGTTTTCATGTGTCTATGTGTGTGGGTTGTGGGGTGTTTTCATACGTTTCATGTGTGTGTGTCTATGGGTGTGGCTGTGTGTGTGTATGTGTGTTTGTGTGTGCGTGTGTGTGTGTGTATGTGTGTGTGTGTTTGTATGTGTGTGTGAACATGTTGTGTGTGGGTTGTTGGGTGTTTTCATGCGTTTCATGTGTGTGTGTCTATCGGTGTGGCTGTGTGTGTGTATGTGTGTTTGTTTGTGTGTGCGTGTGTGTGTGTGTGTTTGTATGTGTGTGTCATCACATTGGAGGCGCTGTCTGAAGTAACTATGGGCATGGCCTACCTTCATATAGCTGGGCATATTGTGGGAACCCTGCGGCCCTCAACCAATCGCATGCTTCCTTTGCTTCGATTTCTGCAAAAGAAAGACAGAAGAATATTGTTAAACAAGAAATCATGTCAAATTACACACCACACACAAAAGATGGAGTGCACATGGAGTAGACAAAATAACACACTCACTGTTGATGGACAGCAAAGGACAGAACTAGCAGCATTAAATCACAATCAGTTGCACAACCTTCTCATCCCTTCTAATTACACTATTACAACAGCAAACAACTCATGATCCGTTTTGAAATGTGAAATCTTCCATGGTATGTTGCTAAGGCAACATGATCTCAGCTATGCCATACCTGTGCTAAGTACCAAAGTAACACAGATAGCACAAATGGCCACAAAATTCTCCCCTTCAAGCTCCTTCTTACAGAGCTGCTTGCATTTTCATTTTCATTTGAAATACTAGTTTTGAAACCAGCGCCGCAAGGTCAAACCCATCATGCTTCGGATATGCAGTTTTTTTTAACTGGTCTTTACTTTTCTATGCGGCTCTGTGAACACAATACTTGAAGGGACAATGATTGTTTAGTGGGAGCTTAATGACTTTGATTTTCAATGATGGTCCAGCTAGGAGATGACAAAACTTTCTATTTTAATCCAAACAGGAAGTTACCAGTAGCATGTGTGTGATTACATAAACGCTTCTGGCTCTTACCACAACAATGGCATGTACAACAACGCCTGCTGAGGACAAAGAGATTCAGGAAGATTTGTTATTTTGTGCAGAAACTCTGAACACTTAAACATCCATGCCTACAAAGACACATTACAGGCCTTTTCATGTCAGAGTGTCACAACCCCAAACCAGACATTTAGAAGGGAATCCTCACCAAAAGTAATAATTATATCTTCTCCACAAGAATCTCTGCATAGTTGTCAACATTTGAAGATAAATGCTAGAAATGTAGTTAATGTCTCAAGAGGCTCTCATGCAAAACAATGGTAATGTGCTTGAGTAGCTCAACTGCTAGAGTAAAGTGCTAGGAACAGAATGGTCCTGGGTTTGACACCCACTGAGCACATACAGGAAAATGTACTTGCCTCGTCCTGAAAGCCACCCTGGCTAAAGGCATAAACGTAATGCACATGCAACCAGATTTTGAACAGGTTGCAAAGGCTCAACAATGGCCTCACTTTTCAATAGACAGAATCAAAAAAATACTGGATCAATTATCAACTTCTTGTCCTGTTCTACTCAACCATCGTTGCGTCCATCATAACATCTTCTATTACGGTAGCACAGTCAATCAAATACGGGAAAAAATGACAGCGGATTGTCAACAAGGAATCCAAAATCATGGGCAACCCATTACGCTCAGTCGAATCTCTATATGCTCACCGGACCGTAAAGCGAGCAAAGGAGGTCATCTTCCAACACTCACATCCTGCTCATCACCACCTCATTCTCCTTGCTCTGGTCTTCTCCTCACACACTGCTGTCATTCATTCATTCATTCATCATTCACGTAAGCATGTTTCCACCATTGGATTGTTTATTGTTTTTAATGCGTGTTATGTATGCTGTTGTCCATGTATACATTGTGCTGCAGAGTTTAACATACTGTACCAAAAAAATTATTCCACCAGCCTTGGTGGTGTGGCCAATAAAAAAAATCTATTTAAATAATCAATCTATTTTGATAGCAATGGTGGGGAAAAACAAAATTCTGCTGTTTTCAGATGGTCAGTTCTAGTATATGAGAGATCTAGGAAAAGCACTCCACTAACCCATCACTTCAGATGCCCATATCCTTCCAGCTATCCTCACATAGAACATGTGTCTACTAGTGTCTACTACTGTTCTGAGCACCTAGTTGCCAGGTTGTTTCTCGTTCCACGCTACACTCACGCTTCGTCACCTACATATAAACCCTGTCAAGATCTCCCCTTTCCTCAGCTCTATATCCTTTTGCCATGTCTACCTCTCAACATTTTGCTTTCCTTGACCAGTTGTCTCTGAGTAAAACAATCATGGTCTGTCTATCTATCCATCCATTTTACATTCCATTTTTCTCCATCTCTTTCAGTGAAATTCTGTCTCTTTAACATGTCTGCCTCTCAATCTGTTGCCTCTCTATTTGTTTCTGTGCCACTCTCCCCCTCCCTCTCTCTCAGTCCCACTATCCAGATGCTGTCCCTAGAAATCACGCAATCAACAGACAGGCCTCAGTCACAGCTGTCCTCATCTCCTTCAGCTCCGGTGACGTAAAAACTTGGCACACTGATGATGACAACCTTGGCCTGCTGAACTTGACCCCCCCCCCCCCTCCTACACACACACACACACACACACACACACATCTACTCTCATTAATACACCACATTTCTTTTAATCCACCGTTCTCCCACAGGCAGAAAAGCTGTCACCTTATCGGACAAATGAAAAGCCCTCTTTCAACGCCTTCTCTGCCCCTCTGAGGGGAACAATTCAAATTAGGGGCTGATCCTTGAAACAGGTCAATGTTAATCCAAACATCTCTATGCTGCCGTCTGCCAACTCAAGTCTGCCGGTGACTTTTAGAGAACTTGCGGGACTCCGCAAGCAGGCGGTGAGCTGTCAGAGGCACTCAGTGGTTCAGGCCACATGTGGGAGTGATTAGGGTGACATAATGGGGGTATTAAATGGGGTGAAAACCCCTTCTTCCTGCCCGTGTTGTGCTGGGTCCTTTGCTTCCTCCTCCCCATTCTTAAATCAGAGTCCTTCTCTGACACGAAAGCATCATTTCCGAATGTCTCCACACTCCATTACTCCTTTTCCGTGTCAAGGCTGATAACTATTATAGTCCCTCACTTGCCAGCCTGTAATTAAGAATAATGAATCATGTGAGAGATTGACGACGTCCGAAAGCCACCACCTCCCACCCCGCCGCCACCACCACCACCACCACCACCCCTAGTCCCCAACCTCTGCTTCCAATTTGTGCTTTGCCAACAGATTGAGGGGGGGTGAGTGGCCTGACAGGGTAAGAAGAAGGTGAGGCAAGGGGGGCATTCTTTCTCTCCTTCCTCAGACAACCCGGTGTGTGGTGTGGTGGGGGTAATTCTTGGGGTTGTGTGTGTGTGTGGGGAGGGGTTGTAGAAAGACCCCTGGGGGGCTTTTTGCGCCACATTAAACAGGCTCCATCCGGACCACTCTAAAGCGCAGGAGGGGGGGAGCACCGCTGGCCGAAGCCAAAAGGCGTCCTTGAGTCAATGCCCTCCGGTGCCGTGGGAATAATGCCTCCCCGCTTTTTTTCTGCGACGTGGAGTTTAATTAACACGGAGAGAACCTTGGACCCGCTCCCTCCCCCTCCCTCCCATTCACTTCAGGGACAGGGTGAGCACAAAACTGCCCCCGCCGACAATCAACCGACTCGACAAGGTGCCACTGGCTAATCCTTCCCTCGTTCGTGGGCAGCGGGCACACACCCCCATCCTCCATTCCCTTCCCGCACCGTGCCACCTCCTCAGCATTCCTGGCTGGTGTGACGTGACAACAGGCAGCGCGCCATGAGAGGGCACAGCGGGAGCCGCCCACCCGGCGGGCAGAGACACTAAAGGTGTTTGAAAAGCGGGCAGAGGGGCGAAATCAAAAGCATTCTCCCGAGATAAAGAGGTGATAGAGAGAGAGAAAGGAGAGAGAGAGAAAAAGAGAGAGCGCCAGGGGCCTGTCGCTTACATAAGCCTTGTTTCTCTCTCTCTCTCTCTGTGTCCTGAAAAGTCACCGAGATTTCACTTCCCTTCTTCCTTCCTCATCCACGACTCTTTCAGGTCTTTTTTTTCTCTTTCTTGAAACTCCACTCCCTCTCTTCTACCCACTCTCCTCTTATTACCTGCCTTGTTTCCTTGAGCTGACGCCAGTGAGTGGGGACCCACGGCAGCCGGGGGCCTCAAAGCCCCCTGTCACTAAGCCACTTCCTGTCCGCCCAGCTTCCAGCCAGGAATTAATATACGCTGCCCCAGGAGACAGAGCTAAAGCTTCCTGGACTAAATTGAAAGATATTGACAATGCCGAGCAGAGTCTTAACCAAGCACTGGGACTTTGAGGCCGTATGTTAAGATCAGAGAATCAATGAGGCTGTGGCTCACCAGAGAGTGGCGAGAGCCAAAACAGTGTGGATTTCAGAAGGAGTCCTGTCTGCTTTCACTACTTGATAATCCTTTGCAAAAATGTAAACCCTCTAACACCCCAATGCAAACAGTCGCCTACTGACAAATCCCATTAGTCGTAAACAAAAACAAACTAGAGCCTTTTATTAGTCATAAGCAAAACAAACTACAGCCTACTAACTAGAGTTTTAAATGTCTTTTTATGTACGTGACCTGAGGCGTCTTGAGGTCAGATATGTGTCTGTAAACAGTGGAGGTTATGAGGTTATGGCTTTGAGTAGTCTATGGCAGAGGACTGGCATGGCTGCTCCCACGCTGGAAACTCAAGAGGGGTGGAAAATCACTTGTGATTGTTTTCAAACACTCTTGGATCAGAATCATAAACATCTGAGTAGAATCACTTGCCAGCACGTGCATACAGACACACACACACACACACACACACACACACACACACACACACACACACACACACACACACACACACACACACTTCCACAAAGAAACGAATGAGTTGTACTGGACGTACTCTCCTCCACTAATGCACTGAGATAAACAATCCTTCACCCTTCAGTGTGAGTCTCACAAGGTCAGAATATGCATACCGACCACAAAGATAAAGATCTGTCAAAAGATGAAAAGATGAAGATGAAAAAAAGGTGAACAGCATCTCTAAAACATTCTCATATCAAACACCCTCAGCTGTCTTTGACAAGAGACACCTGGATGCAACCCTCACCAGCTTGCTGATCGGCTCCCAGGCTACTGACCAGGCAGACAAGCTAAGTCCATCAGACAGAGTCCATGTGGAGAGTCCTGGACAGGCCCTACAGCTCCTCCACATAAACACTCACACTCTTTGGACCGGGGCCATTTTCCCACACATGCTAAAGTGCTTTGACATCCGTTTTTGGGGTAAGGAGAATCTTGAGTTTTTTTTTCTTTTTTTTTCGTCTTTGCTATACAAAACATGGAACTGAAATTATAGTTTGAGAAGATGTTCTGAAAGAATAGAATTAGAAGCTGTGATTGCTAGTAATTAGTGCTACTTTTTAAAAATAGGAAGTGACATGAAGCAAGCCTTACAAGCCAAGATGAAACAGAGTAGCACCACGAAGAGGAAACAAAACATCAATATTATCCTGATTCCCTGTGGTGAAATATAAACATTGTTTTTCCCTGAAACCATGAAGAATCTCATTCTGTGGAATGTATTCTCCGTGAGACAAGGGAAAACATTCATTTCAGTCACACACTGAGTGACACAGCCAAAGAACTGTAGGTATTTAACACTGTACACACTGAACACCTATTCTCAGAAATTTTACATCAGACCTAGCTCATACATTCACTGTCACTAGGCAGATCATATCAGACAATTCTGGTCAAATATGCATATCCTAACTACAAAAATCCATAACCCAGTAAAAACCAAAGAATACTGCATACCTGCAGGCATAAATAGATGACTGTTGTCCTTTCTGGTAAGTAGTTATGCAGCTGGCTGAAGTCTTCTTTCAGTTCTTTACTCTTATTGGTTCTCTCTCTCTCTGATTACGGCAATATATTCCCTGCCTTCACTCTTTCCCTCTCTCTCTGTCTTTCCCTTATCATCTGTCTCTCCCTCTCTCTTTCTGCATTTCCCTCTCTCTATTTCTCTTTCCCTCCTCCTGTCCCCCCGTGTCTCAAATGTCCCAAACTCCTCCTCTAGTAGTGTTCAGCACAGCTGGATCATGTATAGCAAACTAGAACCCCCCACGCCCACCCCACCCCACCCCACCCCACCCACACCCCACCACATCTCAGTTCCAATGTATTCATGCTGTTCATTTCCATGGGCTTCTCCGAAACCCCCATGGTCCCATTACGATTTATTGCACATACACGCATACCAAGTCTCTCTCTCTCTCTCTCTCTCTCTCTCTCTCTCTCTCTCTCTTTTTCTCTCTCTCTCTCTCACACACAGCTGGAAAGAAAATCTTAATGAGACCAAATTACACAT
Organism: Clupea harengus; assembly: GCF_900700415.2. NCBI lineage: Eukaryota > Metazoa > Chordata > Actinopteri > Clupeiformes > Clupeidae > Clupea > Clupea harengus. The sequence goes on along the minus strand of NC_045159.1, from coordinate 14,773,759 downwards.
ACACATTAAGCACATGAAAAGGCTGTCAGAAATTAAGGTTCTTGAGAAATTAGTTTTCGGTTGACTTTCTTGCACAACACTAGCCAGTAAATACCATAGCCTAATTCGTCACACGTCTCCTCTCCCTCACATTGACAGGCTTGCTTACAGTAGTCACGGTCTCCAGAAAGGAGCGACTCAACACTACAGCAGTCCTCTGTGCTCGTGGACACCTCTGTATGTGAGACGCAGAAGCTGGGGATACTGACAGAGAGCACAGTAAACAAATATGAAAGCAGAGAGAGAAAGAGAGAAAAGTGGGGGAGGCCTATGAAAATGAGACTTTAATGTCACTTGTGAGTTTAAGGGTCTGGAACAGGCTCAATCAACCCAGAGATGAGGTAGGGTAGACAAACTCCCTCAGTCTCAGTCTCCTTTAGTTGGACATCACTGTGGGTATTCAGTTGGGTGTCTATTAGAATCATGCCCATGTAACCATGGTGACAACAATTCAACCTTAACTAAATGGCCTCCCTGCTTAATGAACATTTCACAGCTTAATTAACAGTTTGACAGACCAAACACTGTGTCAAACCAATAAAGGTTAGTTGGGGAAAATATGCTGCGCTCCTGGCGAGCGCAAAAGTTGTGACTCTTTCACACCAACAGGGGGAAGCGGTGAGCAAAAGAAACGAGCCGCGTGCCATTTATCACCATTCCAAGATCGACCTCTCACCACCGCTTATCTTCAGACAGGCCAGAGTCTTTACTGGTGTGAACAAATTACCCAATGGCTCACCTGAGGTGACAACACACAATCCTCAGATTAGTGTTATCAACAGGCAGATGCTCTGCCCTCAGAATGGGAACATCCAGAAGGGTTCTTTCCTTTTCTTTTTTTCTTCTCTTTTTTTCCCCCACTGACACCACCCTCACGTACTGTAGATGAAAAGCTGACAAATGGGAGAAGGGCTGGCCGGCTTTGAGCTGAATAAACAAAGAGCTGGATCTGATGAAAGATATTGCATTAGGGAGCAAATCCGAATCCACAGCATGCCCATGACCAATCCCTAAAACACTCACAGTTGAGCAACAGTCTACATGCCAAAGCTGGTCAAGAATCCATGACATTTCAGGGTCATTGCTGAACTTTCTCCACACATACAGACCTAGCAGCAGCTGTGAAGAGAGACATGGTGTCTGTAAATATCACGACTCTCGCTGTCAAATTCAACAAGATACATTTTTGGAAATGTCATAATACAACATAGCCTGGGCAAAGAGAACAAATATGAAAAGACATGGAAAGATAAGAAAGGAAAAAAAATCATATGTAGGCTTAACATATATATGTGCACCAAATATAATGGCAAAAGAAAACAAACAAACAGAATTCACTGAATGCCTGCCACTAACATTATTTTTTCAACTGTATATAGCGGTCACCACAACAGACCCCCCCCCCCCTTGCTCTCTCTCTCTCTCACACACACACTGTGATGAAATAATGTGAAATATGAAATAATCTTTGTTATACCTTTGGCTTGAATTGGGTGTGGTGGATTCATTCCCTAAAGGATGAATAATGTTTGAACTCTCTGGACGGCACTGAATGACACATATCCAGACAGAGTGTATTCTGCTGATACCAGCGCCACTGCCCTGAGGCCTCAGAGTGTTACTGAGGTGCTACCCCAGTCCTACCTAGTGAGAAATACATCTCAGATTCAATACCTCTGCCTTTACGGCATCATCCACTGAGATACAAATAACCTGATTCCCAGATTTTACATTTAAACTGATTGATCGATTGATTTATTTAGTTGACTTTTGTTTTGTGTGTTGCTAGTTGTGAAATTGCAACACATTCTTCGATGTACTGCAATGGAGGGCCAAAAGGAACGCCTTGGACAGCTGTGTGCAGTTAGCCCTCTACAGTAGCTAACACATCTGAAAGTGTCCAGACATTCCCAAATACTCAAACACACTCTCTGCCTCTGTTTGCGTTAAGTAATTGGAAGATTGGAAGCGAATCTGTCATTGATTAAAGGGAGGGAGCGGAGGACGTCCAAACAGATTTTCAGTCGTTATGGCAACAACGCTGGAGGAAATGGAAGGAAGGGTGGAGTTCTCCGCCTACACTGCCACCAGGATGTATTTTGGCAGAATCTCTACCGAAACACTATTTACTTTATCAGATTAGGAATTTATCTGAGGATGGGAATCAATGTTAGTCATATCACAGATTCTCCGGGGGAGTTTAGACTGAGATACATATCCAACCACCTAAATTCAACATACAATGTGCATATTATGGACAAAAGACATAAGGGTAAATGCACCTCATAACTACAAAAAACTAGGCACACAAGGTCTGTTTCTATGTGAAGACCAGCACTTCATTCTTCTGAATCAAAACCTGACCCCAAAGATAAATCGTGGTCACTATAAAAAAAAAACGAAGGCACTTGTGAAAAAGATGCACTTCTTATCAAATGGGGAGTTGGAATAGGTGTGTAAAAACTTTCCATCACCCAACCCCATCTACAAATGTTGGCACCAGACAATAATGATCCAGCTGGATAAGAGCTGCTTCATAAGGGAATGGAGGGTCTCCTTGGACCTGGCTCACTGTGGGCCTACAGCTGTTAACATTTACTGGGAGTTCCTAAGGCCAGTTACAGTTACACAACAGCTGAAAAGAAAAAAGAAGACACTCAGAGTGGACAAAGACAAGCATCAGCTATTCAGAGAAAGAATGTGCTTTGAAGAACTCCCTCAGTGACAGTCTGTTCCAGTACCGCGCTGACAGGTGAATAACTTTCAATGCTATGCCAAAGGACAGCCCAATGTCAAGACGGGGCATGCCTCTGCTTACACAACTCTCTCAGCCACATTCTTCAAGGCTACAGTAAAAGAAAAGAGCAGTCTAGAGCTTCCAGGCAATTCACAATGTGGAACTACAGACATACAGTTGAGATAACCATAATGCATCTTAGACATGTACTATAGCAAGTGTATAGATGAATAGAATAAACTTATTAGTAGCTACTGTGGTAATCCTCACAACACCCAGTATTGCACACACCTGTTGAAGCTGCAATCTCTTTGAGAAAGAGCGTCAGCCGTAATGTATCATTAGTGATGAGACTCAGACGTCTGCAGAGCGAGGCATCAAAACAGTCATTTCAGTTTCACTGTAACTGCTGAAAATCACATGGTTGACACACTTTATGTGTAACATCACAGGGGAAAAAATGACTGTAAAAATGCCCTGAATAGATTGCGTTTCTGAATTCGTAGCCGGCAAGATCTGAAGTAATAACCATAAACTGAACCACGCGTGACATAACCAGCCTGGAATGTGCTATTCTTAACCCTTCACGTAAAGGGCATCACGGTATCAAAGCGGACCGCAATAAGTGAAGCCCGCACTCTCTGCCTATCTCTCGTGTACCTTGCGTGGTCTTCCTCAGCAGCTGGTGCCTGGCGATGATGCGAGCCAGACGCAGCCCCGAGCGTCTGCGGTGGTGGTGCAGCCTCAGGTAGATCTCCTGGGTCTCCGGGGTCATGCTCCCTAGACACTCTGTGTCCACCAAGTCCAAGTCCATGTCCATGTCCACCTCTCCAGTGACCTCCGGGAGCATCGTCTCTGCTGTCTGTGTCTGCTGCTGTCTGTGTCTGCTGCTGTCTGTGTGTCTGCTGCTGTCTGTGTCTGCTGCTGTCTGTGTGTCTGCTGCTGTCTGTGTCTGCTGCTGTCTGTGTGTCTGCTGCTGTCTGTGTCTGCTGCTGTCTGTGTCTGCTGCTGTCTGTGTGTCTCCTGCTGTCTGTGTCTCCTGCTGTCTGTGTCTCCTGCCGTCTCCTTGAATCAGTCTTCGCACTCAAGTCTTTCTCTTTCACTGCGCCAGGGAGGTGGAAGGTGGGTGTGTGTGTGTGTGTGTGTGTGTGTGTGATCTACGTCGATATGGACTGACACACGCGCTAACGGTCAGCACAAGCCACGACACAACCTCAACACTCTCTCGCTCTCGCTCTTGCTCTCTCTCTGTCTTGGCACCAATCGGAATTCGTACTGCTGCCCGCACCTGCTGCTTGAGATGTGCACTGTGATAGTGTAGGCACACACCTCAGCAACAAGTTGGGACTGTAGCTATCTGGGGGGAAATGACTGGCGGCTCCTCCCTGTGTCGGCCCCCCTGGTGGTCATGTGACCAAAACCCAGGGTCCAATGAGATCTAGCGGTGCTGCCTCGCATACTCAGTAGGAGCCAAACCCACACACACACACACACACACACACACACACACACACACACACACACACACACCTCTCTGGATTACTTCGAGCCAAAAAGGAAATTTGTGACTCAGTATGTGTGCGTGAGTAACCTTTTTCCCAAGTGCTGGAGGGAAAATACACATACCAGGAGAATAGCAGAATAGCTGTGGCCTGCGCAATCACACGAAAGACAAAGGGCCAGGGCGGATATGGGGGAAAAAAAACATCCCAAAAAGAGAGAAAGAAAGAGAGAGAGAGAGAGACAGAGAGACAGAGAGGGGGAGAGAGACTTGGTTGTGTGCCCAGATACCAGCTACAATGAATTGTTCTCAGATCGCTGAATATACACTTTAATCAAACAGAACTGCTGTGACATGCTTAAAGGTAAGGTGAAATACTTTAGGTATCTGGATAGCTAGCTGTTTACAGACACACTATGTAAAGCTAGTGGGAGAGAGGCAATAGAGGAATTTAGAGTATGAAAACCATTGAGGTACTGTTTTTTTTACAGAGAAACTTAAACCTTCTTCCCCATCCCAAACCCCCAAAATGTTCAATAATTTGTTTTGTGGAGTGACATTTCTGGAATTCCTAATCCATTTCTATTGTTTTCTACTTTAGTTCCACTGAAAAAACGTCTGGGTCCTTTATATTGTCAACATACAGTGTAAAGTAAGCCTGAACAGGTGTAAGAAACCTGCACAGAAAAAACTCGCCAGGCTTATCTCAGATTATATCCAATAGAGGAGAGAGGAGAAACCAGATTCAGTGAGAAAAAAAACACCCTCTAAAAACATGACTTGCTCTTATTGCTATAACTTGTAATAGAAGAAAAAGCAGCGATGGAAAGGTATCACCGAGGACCGTAATACCGTAAGACTGACAGAGATCATCATCATAAAGTCAGAGCTCTGGGACATTCTTGCCTCAGCCATGTAGTGACCGGCTAATTCCAGGTTGCGTTAATTATCAAATTCTGATGACTGACTCAGGAGCTTGAGGCTCAAAAGTCCAGAACCTGGACATTCCGCTCCCTTTGTACAAAAAGCAGGTCTAGAGGTTTGTATGTCTCAACTCCCCCTGGTGGACACTCACACATGCAATAGTGAAGCACACATGCATACGTGTACACACCCATGTCCTTACTTAACACATAGCAGCTTCCCCTCTCTGTCACGCACACAGATACTCACCCAGGCATGCATACACACACACACACACACACACACACACAGAGCAGGTACCACGCGAACCACAGGATTTGCGTTAAAACCCCACATTTTCGTGTGAACCCCGCTGGCTCCCGCACGGTGTGAGGGTTCATGAGTGACCTGGAGTGGACAAGGCAATGACCTACTTTTCACGTGCAAGTTTCCCTCCGTCCCACACCCCCCAAACCAAACCACCCCTGCAGCAGCCTGCCTCTCGTGTGCGTTCGTCAGGGTAAACTAGGTTAAGGAGATCCCTGTGGGGATCCCATAGGCTTTACACACATTCCTCAGGAAAGGACCAGCGGCTCTCCACTGAGCCAGGGCAGACCGGAACCTAGGTAATGTCATTGAACAGGCCCCCCCCCCCCCAATCCTCACCTTAAAAAGGCCCCTAACTTGCACTCAGTCAGAGAGTGGTGCAGTTCTTAAACTCAGGGTCAGATCCGGTCACGGAATGTGATGTGCTACGCTAACACAACGCCACAAAATCGTTTTAATAATAGACCACACAATTAGAACAGGCAGCCCAGACGGCTGTTGTGACCTGATCCATATTAGGCAACTGAGACTTGTTGTCATACTGGGGGTGATCCAGCTACTGTTGGCTGGCAGAAAATAAGGTGGGTGCAGCGCGTGGTGGCGGGTGGTGGCGGGTGGTGGCGGGGTGACGGCAGTACGCCAGTCATGCTCTGGGATGCTGGAATGGGGCTGTGGCAGCTTGTGGAGCACGTGCAGCAATTCCATGATGACCTGCAGTCCTTTCGCCCCAGCTGACAGGATACATAAACTAGCCTGACAGGATGCTTTTACATGACTGTGCATCTCTCTGTGTGTGTGTGTGTGTGTGTGTGTGTGTGTGTGTGTGTGTGTCTGTGTGTCTGTGTGTGTGTGCGCTTGTGTGCGTGTGTCTGCATGCATGTGTGCGTATGTGTGTATCTGACAAACACAGTAGAACAATACGATCCACCAATGACAAACACAGCACACTGTGGAAGATCGCGTGTTTTGGGTACAAAATGGAGAAACTCGCTGACCTCCTGTGGTGGGAAGTAGAAAGCAATTGTGACCTCAACCCTGCTGAATCCAGCACTTTATATCCATTTGGGAAGCTCTGAGCACACATAAATAAACACATGACGCGCCAGTGGCAGTGTTTGTGCCACACCACGTGACACAGCCCATGGAACTTTCACCTGGGGTTTAATATACATGTCCCACCGTCTAATGGCCTCTAAATCTTGGCACCACCTGGACCGCAGAGACAATGTTGTAACCAACGCAAATGTATGTGGGTCGTCCTGGTCAGGTACCAGGATAGTTGAGAGAAAAGCATTTGAGACGATCTCTCTGAAACAGGCAGGTGAAAGCACTACCCTTGAAGAGTGATTAAGCGTTACTGCCAGTACACGTGGGAACGCAACCAAGGATGTCAGGCCAGCATAAGGAGCAGGCGCGCCTCTCTACTCCTGACAGAGCGTCTCAGACATATGTTCTTATTCCACACACAAAGTCATGCCCTTTTCTGACCCACTGTAGTAGGGTACAACATTTGCCCCTGTGCACTGTGACCACTCACTGAAAGAGCTAGTCTGAAAGGACAGTTTAGCAGCTGAACCGACAGAGCAGATTCTGTACAAGTCAACTTCATGGCTTACACGTAGAGCTAGACTACACAGAGCGATTTGGCTAATCCACCTCACAAAAGGGGTTCCCCAGCCATGTTTTCCAGCAGATTACATGCAGATTGAGGCTCCAGCTTCCATGCAACCCATTCTAAAAACATAACTGAGTGGTTATTACAAATGTCCAGATGTTGAGAATATTAGGTCCTTCATTCTTTTTTTAATCTGTAGAGCGGATTTACCAAACACATACAAGACAGTACTGACAGAAATGAACAAAAGTTATCTTAAAATTGTTCAACCTGACACTAGATACTACCATTGTGATACAAACAGGGAAAATATGTGGCTGTTCTCTGGTTAATCATACCCATATTCAATATTCTTCTAAATATATATAAAAAAACACATTCATTTGTGAATACATTACAAATTAATTAATTAATTAATACTGGCTATTTCTGAGAACATGTAGAATAAATATTATAGGTATATGTAAGACTAAATTATTAGTGAGATAGGGCTACTGGTAGCCAGCCCTACTACTCACAGTCCTCAACAATTACCAAGTGAGCTCGGAACACTGCTGACAGGAACGAAAATCTTCATCTGCATCATACATAATATATATGGTCTATATTCATTTTAAAACTGTCATATATTTTAATGTCGCAGTTGTTTCAGATCTGATAATTACTATGCATATCATTAAGTTAAACACCTGGCGGGTGGGACCATATGGTCAACATTGGTCACAGTGGATAGTAGCCTAAAAACTTTCTAATGTTGACCCCACAGCCCCAAGCACAAGTGTTCGATCGTCCGACCGAGGCTTTAGTCATGAGAACAAAGCAGATGTGCGATCTTCTGCATCTATTATCTCTTTGCAACAAGCAAGTAACGGTACGTTAAATTGACCTTCCCAATAAAAGCTAAATGCGGGCTTCCACAGCAACGAAGATGCGTTTGCTCTCACATTATGTTACACTTGTTATGCCGATTTAAAAGACTCAATACAAATAATTTAACACAGAGGGCATACCGCAACTTTCGGTGTGGCACTGACCTGCAAGTCGTCTCTCTCTGACATTTCTCCACAGTAAATCCCAAGCCTTAGATGTGGAGTCGCGCAGCTGCTCGCTGATTGACCGCCGGAGCTGTAGTTTTGCGGACTTTCGTTTCGTTGTCATTGTAAATCGTGACACATAGTAACGAGAACCGGTGTGCACACCAAACCGTTATCTTCCAAGACCGGACACTGTTGCCGCAATAGTCGTCACTCCACCTGATTTGGTGATTTGACGCGTTGCGTCACCATGCACCAGGCGCCCACGAAGCTCGGCTACATCTTGCTGAAACGCAGAGTAATTCCAACACGACAATTCCTTGTGTAATGAAGCCTAACCGCTTCAGAGTATATGCCAGTTCAGTGCAGCTGATATGTCTCAGTGCTCAGACCGCTGCGTGCCGTAGCCCTAAGCCAGCCAGGACCAGATGTGCATGAAGTTTCCACTTCATCTGATTACGTACGAGCAGCGTCTCCGGTCTCTACCCCCAAACAAGACACACCAATAACTCATACACACACGCACACAACTCTCTCTCCCTCTCTTTCTGTCTGACTTTCTCTCTCTAGTATTGACAGACAACTAGGAAATGTTTGTTTTGATCATTACATGAAAGTAATATATTGCCTACACATTAATATATAAAAACAAGACGAATAAGGGATTTCCTGTGTAAAAAGAATATGGAGAATGATCTCACATATAAAGCACACTGCTTATTCAATGCATTCCAGTATTATCTCAGCAAACTCATAACATACAAAGGTCGTCTACTGCGTTCACCCCAGAGATTCTGAACATACTCTACACGGGTTCACTGCTGCTCAGATAGCAATGATAAAGACTTCATACATAGAATGAGATATAGTTGTTGTTGCTGTGGTGAAATTGTGAATAAGACAAGAAATGCAATGTCCTTTCTTGATACATCGTCAGGGGGTAGTCCTGCAGCCTGTTATCCCTAAAATTCTTAAAGGAATCTTTAGGGGCTCAGGAAACAGATGAAGGGTTGTTCTCTTCATTCATTGCATGACCTACGGTTCCACGCACTGGTCATCTATTCTTCTGAGCAGTGTTACTAAAGGGGCAGATTTTCCACAGAGAAGCCATTGCATAACTGGAGGGGTGTTGGGTGAGTGCGCGCCATTGGCTGTGGACTGAATGGCGGTAAATGTGAATGGAATCTCAGGCTTGCGCCTCAGAAGCGTCACCCGTTCCTCCCGAGGACAATAAGGAAGTGTCCCACGCAGCAGCAGCAGCAGCAGCAGCGCTGAGGGAAAACAGCCAAGGAGAATCAATTTGGGCACGTAAGGTTTGACAGGTTTGAAAAACACACACTCTCTCCCTCACATTCACACACCCACACACCCACCCACACACACACACACACACACACACACACACACACACACACACACACACACACACACACACACACACACACACACACACACACACACACACACACACTCAAACACACACACACACACACACACACACACTCACACACATATTGACACACTCAAACATACACACACACACACACACACACACACACACACACACACACACACACACACACACAGAGTTTCTGCACCTTGTAGGGGTGCCCTGGCCAGGAAATTTATGGAGGAGATTCACATCAGTAGGTGTTGACATGACATGTCATGTGGGGAGGGAGTACGATGTGTGTGTGTGTGTTTGTGTGTGTGTGTGTGTGTGTGTGTTTGTGGGGTAACGAAGGAAGGAAGGAAGGAGAAAGCTAATACAGCAGAAGTGAAGTAAATCATGCCAGCAGCAGACAGAGGGTGGTGGAATGCCTTAAAACCAGATACGTCAGAGCAACACAGAGTCTGAAGCCTCGACATAGGTCAGTGGCGCTTTCTTCTGACCTGAATGGCAAACACCAGAGGAGGGATCTTTTACACAGGCGAGACCCCCAAAATAAAACTGGCCTGTAACCCTAGCCTGGTGTCTATGGAGGCATGGAGCCAGAGTGGTGCCCCTGGAAACTCGCGAACGTGAGCATCTCACCACATAGTTGCAGTTTTGCCGAGCATGTAAAAAGCAGTCAGGGTTTCTTTCTGACACATTTTGTTATGGCTGTGATTGTGAAGTATTAAATAAATAGTGTTAAAAGACTGAAAGGAGTGAGAGGACAATGCGGAAGTGAGTTATACAGCGACTGGAAAGCAAGCTAAAGATAACACAGCGCATGACTGTCTCAGAGTAAACGCTGAGTACTTATAGTCAGAGATTTGCTTCCACTTTCTCTCTTACGCCAGGCATGTGACTTATGTCCTTGTGCTGGCACAGTGGTGTGTGATGATGGCTGCATTGGGGGGATGGGGGGGGGGGCACTGAGTCACTCGGGGCCCCTTCAGGCGACCCCTCATGAATATGCATCGGAGGGGCCACGGGCTTTGTGGAGGATTGTTGCTCAGCTCGCTCTGGCATCCGTTGATGTTTTTCTGACATTGTCCACAATTCCACGCACTGGGAATTGTTTCCGTGGCCCCGGAGAGCCGCTCGGATCTTACACGCCAATCACACCAAAAACAAACTCCCATGAGTCGTATGCCCACAAAGATGGCGGCCAACCCAAACAGCTGGCCTTGCCCGCTTTTCACCCAAAACACACTGTCCAGGCACGGGTGTGTAACGGGATGGTAATAGGATAGGGGAATCGTTTACAGAATCGATGGTCATGTGGCCTCTGCGTGATTTCGGATCATCAGCACTCATCTCTGAAAATACCAGTGTTTTGTTTTTCCTCCACCATTCCCTTTTTTTCCCCCAACAGTCCTCCCACGGAGGAGAGAGAAAAAAAGGTCTTCACACATTGGGATAGAGTTTCAGATCAGACGGAGCGAGGACCACACATTATGAGCTCAGCGAGCCAAAAGGAGAAAGTGTGAGAGAGTGGCCCTGGTGAGCCGAGGCGAGTCAATGAATAACGCGCCATAAAAAAGCTGGTAGGGTTGCCATTTAACCCTTTCGGTGTCACGACCACGGCATCATGGTTTCGGGGTTGGAGAAAAAAAAAAGGAAAACAACACACAGCTGTGAAGTGTGCGGAGAGGCCAGGGGCTGCCATTCCCACATACCTTGAATAATTATTTTCCCAGCAATCACTCAACGATTGACCATGAGAAAAGGCAACAAGGGAATTCCAGAGGGTTAATAATTAAAAATCTGCAAACTGAAAAACTTTATGTGTTGTAAGCTAGTACTTCTCTGCCAAAAAAAAATCCAGTACAGTATACATTCTCCCTCTCTCTTGAAATCACACGTTTCAGTGAAATGGGATTAATTAACTAATGACAACCTGGTCTGGTTTCTTAGCTTCAGGCTTCTGCCATGATGAAGAGAAGAAACAGAATATGACTGGTGGAGTCGTGTGTGTTCTCTAGGTGCTAATCCCTTCACGTTGTGGCGCCATGTTTAAGGCAGAGGACCTCTGGCTGCTCCATGAACTAGCAGTTGCCCTCTTTCTTTCATTTCGCCTTACCTCCTCGCTCCTCTTTCCCTCTAGTTCTATGCTTAATTTATTCTTTCTCTCCTTCTCTCTCTCTCTCTCTCTCTCACGCGGGTGCACACATACACGCACGCTGCCTCACACTGACTCTCTCTCACTTTCTCAGACACACACACACACTCCCCCCACCCCACCCCACCCCACCCCACACACAACTGCTGATGGTTCTATTTTTGGCTCCTGACTCCTTCAAGCATCACTGCACCACACCTGTGCCCCATTCTCAGTGCCTTGCCCCATCAGACCAGACACTCAGGTACCTGGACCTGCTGGAGCTCAGTCCGCATCCCCCCCCCCCACCCCCCTCCTCTCTAACCCTGGCTAGCACCCCTCTACCCGCATCCACCCCTACTGCGCAGACTCATTTTAGGTGAATCTCGTTAGGATTAAAGGAAACTGTCTGGCAGATGGCGTTGTTTGCATTGACCTTATTTGCTGGTTGCCTTTTTCTGATTGGCGGCACACGTTGGTCTCAAGCGCCGTGCATCTGTGTTGGTTGGATGGGTGTGGAACTGTGACTGCTGACATGATGGAAATCGTTTGCGAACAGCAGGCGTGCTTGGCTAATGGGCCAATAAGACAGCATGAAGGCAAATGTTTGCTTTGTTTTGAGGCACCAGTCGAAAGGCATCAACATATGGCCTGTGTACTGACCTACACTATGTCAGAGACTCGTACCGAGTAATTTGGTTCAAAGTGGTTAAACAGCGAACTATAATTGCTTTCATATCAGTAAATGAAGGCACATGATATATTTGAAAAGGATGTATTTTCCTTAGAGTTGGGGGTCCATTCTCCAAACATAGCATTTTCTGCTAGCTACTCTAACGAAAAATGTTTACGTCTTATACATTCGCTTCCAATCAGCTGTTATGAATAAAGACACTCACAGACTCCTCTCAACTCCTCTCCAAAGTGGGGCAGGAGCACTTTGGAGAGTTTTTTTCCCTCAGTCTCAGAATCTCACCCCCTCAAAAAAAAAAAAAAATGCTACCCATCCTCTCGAAGCATTCTGGAGCGTACAATAACACACACTCGCATTGTTTCCAAGCCCCGGAGCCATTTTAATTGGTTCCTAAAGCGTTTAATAACACAGCCAGATTATTATCGTGGAGTTGAGGATTAGAAGTGGGGCTGGGGCAGTGGGCGCGCAGAGGGGGCATGCAGGGGTTGAAACAATAGCTAATGGACCCGGAGGAAAAAACAACTGGACATGTGAACGCTTCCCCTTTAGCCAGTAAAGCCCAGCTGTTTGTTTTGGCCACTTCACTGGGCTTTCATTCCCCCGGGGGGCGAGGAGGATGGCGAATCCTTCAGAGTCCTAAGCCGGCTTCTCTCCTTTCTATCTACATCTCTCTCGCTTTTTAGTGTGTTTTCCATAAAAAGCCCTTTGGGGGGGCGGGGGGGGGGGGGGGGGGGGGGGATTCCAAACATTTTGAGAAGTTCTCACAGATTCACATCGGGACAGGGGAGAGACAGGACAGGATAAGTCATGTGAGGCATGGTTTAAAATGTGCTGCTACTGTGTGTGCTTTTGTGTGTGTGTATGTATGTATGTGTGTGTGTGTGTGTGTGGGGGGGGGGGGGGGGGGCACCCCCACAGACCAGCTGCCTATATTCCTCATGAGGGATGATCCTTTTCTGTCCAGTAATTTCTTTAGATCCCCCAGCTCTGTGGCATTATGGATCCACCAACCCCCAACACACAGTCACACATAAACATCTGATTAACAGATACACAGATGTACGCAACACAAATTCACTCCCCCCCCCACACCCACACCCACACACACGCTCAAAAATCCGTTAACATTACCATACACAAACAACACAGATGCAAAACCGAGCCCCCACTCCCACACACACACACTACAAATACACACACTACAAATACACACACTCCCACACACACACACTACAAATACACATACTACAAATACACACACACACTACAAATACACACACTACAAATACACAAACTACAAATACACACATTTCTCACAGAGACCCATACAGGACCACCAACACATGGAAACATGGAAACTCCGAGAGCGAGAGACATTAGACAAAGCCTTGTTTATACGTTTACTGTTTCTTGTTTACTTTGAGACTTGGTGAGGGTTTACAATGCTGTAATGCTCTCTTTAAGGCTGATGAGGGTTCCATTGCTGTGCGGCTATACAGTAATGATGTCTGGGCCATAAATAGCCTTGGACAGCCTAATACACTCAGTCTCATTCTGCTTCAGTGGGGTCTGTGCCAACCCTAAGGTTAGCGTCTCTATTAGATTACACACTCAGCAAGGGGGCTATGTACAGCCGATAGGGACTGGAGTGGTTATTTCCCCCTTTAGGGGACAAAAGTCAGGGAGAGGGATAGAGAGAGGGATAGAGAGAGAGAGCGAGAGAGAGAGAGAGAGGGGAAGTGAGAGAGAGAGCGAGAGAGAGAGAGAGAGAAAAGGAGAGAGAGAGAGTGAGAGAGACAGAAAGAGAGAGGGGAAGTGAGAGAGAGCGAGAGGGAGAGAGAAAAGGAGAGAGAGAGAGTGAGAGAGACAGAGAGAGAGAGGGGAAGTGAGAGAGAGCGAGAGAGAGAGAGAAAAGGAGAGAGAGAAAGTGAGAGAGACAGAGAGGGATGTTTGTAAACTCACTCTCCTTTCGATTCCAGACAGAGGTGAACTCAGTAGCCCTGAGTGAGGTGAGTCAGTGCGGTGGCTTCAGACAGAGTCTACGGCCATCAGAGAAGCTCTCGACAAATCTCCTAGTTTTGAACGCAGATAAGGGGGGGGGGGGGGACAAATGCTGACTGCGAAAAAGAAAACAGATGTACTGACGGGAATTCTCCTCTGCTTCAGGGTATTTATGGTGATAAGGGGGTGCTTGTTAAATCAAATACATTTCTTCACATATTTTCTTTGGGCTACAGTAAGTTCAACTGAGATGCCTTGCCGGCTGTGACACTAATGGTCTTTACTGTATTATATGACACATGATTCAAGTATATTTTATTTGAAGTCTAAAACCAACGCTCTGTGTTCCCTGAGGAGGCAGAGCCTTTGTATTACAGTTTCTGGTTAGTGATTAAGTCATGATGGAATCATTAAAAAATAAATAAAAACAGAACGAGACTTACAGGAAAGTTATATAGGCTTCCAGTAAGGTAAATTCCATAATATCAGGGGAAACATGTGAGGGAAATATGCTATGAATTCAGAATATGCTCAAATATTTTGTAAGTGAGAACCTGTCTTTAACTTGTGGAATTGAAACAGATGGAAAGAGACTGACAGACAGACAGAAGGAACAATGGATGGACAGACAGAAACGATGGATTAGAAATGTAATGTGCCCCAGCAGAAAGATAAAGACCAAAAGACCACCAACATGCTGATCCTCACATGCCGACCCTTCAGATAAGACGTCACCTCAGACACCTCACCCTAACCCCAGAGAAGCCCACTGTCTCCAGCCAGCCTCAAGAGTCCACAGGCATCTACTGAATCTCCCTCTGCTTTCCTCACGTCCCCAAAGTCACTCCAGCCCAGGCAGGCAGGCACTTAGTGAATTAAGCAGTTGGCCACTTCATTTCGCCTCATTTAATTTTCATTGACCATCGGCTGTGACCTGAGAGTAAGGCATGGGGGTCTTACAGACCTCAGCCCAGAGATTAATGAACACATTAATCAAAGTTTCACCACCAAGAGATTGGGTATAAATAAAAAGTCATTTTTACATTTCAGGACCCATAAGCTCTGGTGCTTAGTGGCCGTGGCATGTTCGCATTGACGTTGCACTGTGCCCCAATCATGATAAAAGCCTGCATCGGGGGGCTTCTGTGGAGCGAAATCATACATCTCTGTCTTGAGTGAGATCTAATTTCACAATGGTGTCCACTACCGTTCCGGGCAGAGAGCCCAAAAGGTTAACAGGCAAAAGGACAATCGATTACGATCAATACTGAGGAGCGCTCCAAGACAGCGAGCCCTCTGGATGCAAGAGTAGAGGAAAGGGCTTACATAATGCCTGAGCAAGAAGAGGCACGCGCTACTAGAGGATGTGATACAAACAGACTACCATGATTAAATGGCAGCTTCCTGTAATATTACACAAACTCATACTACTACACTACTAACTACTGACTGAGCACAATTGTACTGATTTTTAACCAAAGTCATTACAGAAACCCTGACTGTTTCTCTATTTCATACATGTACACACACTCACACACACACACACACACACACACACACACACACACACACACACACACACACACACACACACACACACACACACACACACACAAACAGGCTACAAAGACTTTACAAAAAATATTAATAGAATCTGACCTTACAAGAAATATAAATAGAATGTGAGACATCATGTGAAAGCAAATTATGTACATAGATTTCAAGTAGATGGAATTCGGCACCACCCAACAAGCAGGCCTAGCTCAGTTGTTACACTGCATGGAAAATCCCCCCCTCTGCTAACGCCCACATCTCCAAGCCCAATGTGGTGGCTGAGGGAGTGGGGTAGGGGTGGGATGGGTTGGGGGTGGGGGCGATGGGTCGGGCCGGGACAGTTGCCAGAACTTGTCTGCTGAATCTGCAGCCTAATTAAAACGGCACTGTGCATCCCGCACCCACCGACCTACCCGAAACAGCATGTTAATTAGAGAGCACTCATTATCAAACTAGCTAGAGAAAGACAGACACACAGTGAGATTAGAGATAGAGAAAACAAATGAATGAAATGTGTGTGTATGTGTGTGTGTGTGTGTGTGTGTGTGTGTGTGTGTGTGTGTGTGTGTGTGTGTGTGTGTGTGTGTGTGTGTGTGTGTGTGGTGAGCGAGGGGCATAGAACAGAGAGAGGGGTGCAGTCCACTTGATGCAGTGTCATAATATCCTTTTCCCCTCCATCCTCCCTCAAGTTCATCACCACATCACAACGTCATGGCTACCAACACACACACACACACACACACACACACACACACACACACACACACACACACACACACACACACACACACAATGCTGAGACAAGGCTTTTCCTCCAGATTTTCTGAGGCAGGGCTCTATCCTACACAGCACTTTTTTATTTTCGTGTGGTTTCTCCTCAGACCAGAATACCACACAGAGTGGAAGTTATTGGATGCATTCTCACACACACATACTGTAAACAGACACTAGTAAATGCACCCGTGCTGCGTGTACACACACACACACACACACACACACACACACACACACACACACACAGACTCACAAATACAACCGACACACACAAACAAGCCCCCCCCCCCCTTCACAGACATGCACTCTAAGCTAGTAAAAATGCTCAAAGCTATAAAGTGATTCTACCCCTCTATAGATATTCACAAAATCCACCCTCATTCACCCTCCATTCCCCCCAGAATGTATTCTTGGACAAAAGAGCTTAACCCACTCAGTTCAGGCTGATAGAGGGTGCGGTGCTCTGACCTAGTTCTGTGGAGGGACTGACAGGGGATGATGGACAGCGGCCTGACTCGTCCTCCTCATCATGTGGGGCTTCCTAGACTCCTCTGTTCTCTCTCTCTCTCTCTCTCTCTCTCTCTCTCTCTCTCTCTCTCTCTCTCTCCTCACCCCCGCAGATCATCCATAAGGCTTCCACAAGTACAAATATGCCTGCTATCCTAACTATCCTCACTAACACACGGGCATGTATGCAGTGAGGCAATTAAGCATGCATTCACTTGGGAACACACACACACACATACACACACACATGCACATACTCACACACACACACACGCACACACACACACACACACACATGTGCAAGCGTGGAAACACACACACACACACACACACACACACACTTAAGGGCCCACACATGCACCTGCATGCGCCCACAACACTTGCAGCCACACATATTCCTATAAACACACACCACTGCACACATAATGTATAGCACACACACACACACAGACACACACACACACAAACACACACAGACACACACACACACGCACACATACACACACACACACACACACACACACACACACACACACACACACACACACACACACACACACACACTGGCTGAGAGTGGCTCTGTTTTCCATCATCCTTTCTCCTCACTGAGCTGGTTCCAATCACATGCTGAGGTGCGGCAGGGCACTCTGGCTCAGTCATGCAGGCACGTGCACACACACACACACACACCGGCGTCTTGTAAATTCTAGCACCCCCTCAAGTATGTATTTATACACACCAACACATGCACTCCTGTTGGAACAACATTACCAACACATACTGGAAAGTTTGCCCACAGTGCATTGTAACTTCAATTCCAAATCCAATCTACATTAATCTGCCTTAAAATGGACCGGAACTTGATTATGAGGATTACAAGTGTAGGCCTATATGAAATTTTGTCAAAGGGATTGAATGGTCACAGGATCCGATTACAAATGTTTGATTGTTATGTGTTTTCATTCTTACATTAAAATATGATTATGAATCACTACATTTGCTTGAAACCCGCAACGAATCGTCGAATCCGAATAACAGTGCACCACCATAAATAACACTGCTTTTACACATAAAACTGTAGCGACAACAGACAAAACTGTCAAAAACCAACAAGTTTCCAGTTTTGGTAATGCATAGTTAGTATGCGTACTATGTATGTGTACTCAACTTAATCTAGTCATACTGGAGCTACGTCAGGCAGCTAGCTCTGCGCCGTTTATAAATTTAACATCAGCAAACTGGGTCAGGTGCTGGGAGAGCGGAAAAAAAAAGGGGGACAAAAATTTGAGAGAAGGGAGATGAAAAAAATCACAATATCCATAACAGAAAGTTATAAACAGTCGAGGCTGGGTGGCTAAAGATAGCGTTCCATTTATTTGCCTTTTTAATACTGGGCCACTTGAATGAGACAAAAAAAAAAGAAAATCCAGGAAATAACTGTGGCTAAGGGCGACTGGGGAGGGGGACGGGCACGAGACAAGCCCCTGCACTGTGTGTGGGCCAACTGTGAGACAACACTCAGTGCTCGCACCACCACCACCACCATCACCACCGCCGCCACTCTGATTGCTTCACCATCATCGGACTCTGAGACAGCCTTGTCTGGACTTTCGGACACTCCCCTCCTGCGAGAGCCTCTCAATAGAGGCCTTTGGTCCACATAGTGGCCTTTAGGGCCAGACACTGGTGGTCAAAGGATGAAAGGTTAACAGGACCCATTCCAAAGATGTTTGCATGTGAACGTAGAACAGAGGCAGCCCCATATACGACAACATTTCAAACATAGTCACATTCCAATCTGGAGGACAGGAATTTTACCCGCCATTTTCTCCATACTCCAAGATGATGAAGACAGAAATAAACTGTTCAAAGGAGAGTTTTAGGACCGAATTCCAACATCCATTTTCTCTTGCGCACCAATTTTGCCACTCAAACCCCCTCAAACTGTTTGTGCTGTCGAAAGCTTTCATGAACACAACAAGAACATTCATGTCATATTTAAGTGCGTTGATGTCAACACATCCAACACACACTATTCAGTCTTTCAGTTTTGGAGGATGGAGAGGGATACTCCATCATTAGTATCATCATCCTTCATCACCATCATCGGTCATTTCACTGAAACATGTCCCCAATGACCGAGTACTTCAGATCAGCATTACTTGTGTGTGGATATTAGGATAATTAAATCTAATTGGGCCTGACTAATGCTGGAATGTCAAAAGGCACAAAACACCTCTAATGGATGTATTTTCATGTAATTTAGCTCTTTTACCACTAAATGGAAAACAAGCTGAAGGCACATGTTCATACACACAAACAACCCCCCCCCCCTCACACACACACACACCGGTGTACCCACACACACACACACACACACACACACACACACACACACACACACACACACACACACACACACACACACACACACACACACACACACCGGTGTACCCACACACACGTGGGATTCAAACAAATGAATCTAAGAATAGCACTTCTGTCGCACATACAGTACAAAACACATCAACAAATATTCAAATGAAAACACACACACACACACACACACACACACACACACACACACACACACACACACACAGGGACATGCACACATTTAAAGACGCACAAACAAATGCATGTACACACACTGCTTTTCTGGGAAAGGACTTTATATGGACTCTTTTGGTTTGTTGCATTATTTGCTCCAGTATATTGATGGACTGCATTATTGTGGTTGGTGTGTTGTTTCTTTTGATAATATTACTGTGTGCAAAGGTGGATAAAGGTGGACAGTCAATAATTAATAACATACCTTACTGCCAGAATCGAAGGGTACATATTGGGATATTGTAAAAAATTGCTGGACATGTATTCTTGTAATGCTTTCTTTTTTTCTTCTTCCTTGACATGAGCTATTTTGACTAGTTAGTAGTATTATTGGAAGAGGAACCCTGTCTGGCAACCCAGCAATATATGAAAGGAGAAAACGTCACAGCGTACAAACACTCACACAGACCCACACACATACTTTGACGGCATACTCAGATAGCGAAAAAACAGAGTGTCCCACGAGTCCTGGAAAATGACTTGGTGGACACTAGCTGGGGGGAAAAACCCTGCCGTTTCCCACTTTCCATTTCCTGGATAAGGCGCAGCGCAGCTCATTTGGTAGGAATGACGGAAATGATACAGACGCAGTGCAAATAACCTTTGACCTCCATCCGCTGTCCTCGCGCTGATGAGTATTCCTGAGCACACTGGCTCTGGACACCGTTGGGAAAAGATTAGGGTGAAATTATGATGAAATTGGAATTGGGATCAATGTGGCAAGGCTGGTTAAGCCCCTTAGAATGAATAAAAAAAAAATGAATACAAATAAATGCTGCATTATTTCGTATTAATATCCACAGCCAAATGTATTGAGCTTAAATCCTATCACAGCCTGGCTCTGGGGGTGAAGGAGGAGGCAGGGCCTTCAATGAAATGACTTATCTCTCTCTCTCTCTCTCTTTCTCTCTCTCTCTCTCTCTCTCTCTCTCTCTCTCTCTCTCTCTTTCTCTCCCCTCTCTCTCTCTTTCTCTCATTTCTCTCCCCTCTCTCTCCCCCTCTCTCTCTCTCTCTCTCTTTCTCTCATTTTTCTCCCCTCTCTCTCTTTCTCTCCTTTCTTTCCCCTCCCCCCCCCCCACCCTCTCTCTCTCTCCTCTGTTGGGAGTCAGGCTGGCCGGGCTCCGAGGCCTCTTAGCCCCTTGGCTTCTAATTTATCTCCAGCCTGCCTGGAAAAGTGCAGATGTTTTTTTTTCTTCTTCATCATTTTTCTTGGAATTCCTGATGTCATATTCTTGTCATTTCCAGCAGAAGTGACCATTTTTTTCTGACAGTCTGGACTGAGTAGTTGGGGGAAAATAAAACGCGGGGACACGCTCATTCCTCTCTAGGTAGAAAATCCATCAAAGTTACACACGTGGTGTCAAAATGCAAGCTCAGGTCTATGTGCTGCGCAGGTGAGAAGTTAGAAGTCCCATCTCACTCGTCTGCTAGCCAGAAAACAACACGATCCCTCTATCTCACATATGTATCCGTTTACAAGAGTGCAAGGTATGTAAGGGAAAGGGGCAACATGTCTGGAAACCTACATGCCTCAGTGCTTCTAAACCCAGCTTTGTCTATTCCACCCCACTAATGCTCCAGACCACAACATAGCCTGTTTGGATCTTTGGATTAAGTGAAACAAATGAAGTGAACAGTGTTCTTTGTTCTTAAGTGAAGTAAGGGTATGGAGATATCTATGGTGGAGCCCTGGGAATTAGATTAGATTTCAAAAAGAGCAAGACCCCTCTTTATTTTTACATGACAATCAGTAAAAAGTGATGCACTTGTTTCGTGTTACACGTTGCAAATAGGCATAGTTGTATCTGTCCTAATGTGGGTTTGAAGAAATCAATCAGAGAACAATTGCGCATACCCTCCCTGTTTTAGTATATGTGGGTCAACCAGAGCATCATCTGTCATCCAACACATCTTGTCTACTATATAGGACCACAGAAGAAAGACACATATATACTTATGTGTGCACACGCACAGGCACACATACACACACACACACACACACACACACACACACACACACACACACACACACAGACACACACACACACACACACACACACACACACACACAAAATTCCTAAGCTGGTCTAGTGCACACAATCTCACTGGCAGACCGTGTCTCTGACAGGGTCATGCGTGAATGGAAACCGAGACTGAGAAGTGGTGCGACCTCTGACCTCCCAGAAGCCTCTGGGGCCACATTACACGGAGCCTCAAACTCCCCCATGGCTGATCGGTAACAGTAACGCAACGCCAGGGCCCGATAATGGCTGGCCCCACACCGGGGCTCCAGGGCTACATGATTCCTCCAAAAACACACAGAGTGGGAATCGTTCAACATGAGGAGTGTGTGTGTGTGCGTGTGTGTGTGTGTGTGTGTGTGTGTGTGTGAGTGTGTGGGGGTCTCCCAGAGTAGGGCTCTTTTGCATGTGTGGTCAGCATGACGCCTGTGCCCGTCAATCAAAAGGATGCATGCCTAAGAGAGCCAGACAGAAGAAAAATGTTGGACATTTTGTTGTATCGTATGAGCAGAAGTGAATCAGTCCACAAACGCAACCTCATAGTAGCATATATCTTTGTTCAAAGATGAATACCACTGGAACGATCATTTACGCTGGATTTGGTTTGACTGAGCAGATGGTACTTCACTGGGGGACGGGCAGAAGGGGTGGTGGAAAACCTGACCTCCAAACCCTCAACAGATCTTGACATGAAGACATTTACTTTGACCCCCTATGAAAGCAAACTTCAGTAAGTTGAGGTAAAAAGTAGACATCTCAGGACAAAACAAGGTCACGTGCACTGAAGACTGTTTTAAGGCTGCGGTGATAATATTACTCCAGGAATCCTCGATTTGGGAGATATATGGTATGTTGCAACTGCATCAAATCAGAGACAACATCCCCATTTATCCCCAACGCTTCAAAGGGAGAGTCTTGTCAAACTGACATGAAGACACAAAGGAGGGTTTTCAACACAAAATACTTACGCAGCAAGATTCGGCTTCAAGTATGCCAGTGTAAGCAACCAGGGAGTGAACTATTTTCACTGGACCAGCACTTCCCCAAGTTTAGTTTTATTCAGGGTCAAATAAACTATTGAAAATGTGCAACATTCTTTTGTTCTTTGTTATTTTCAAACCAATAATGTAGACCAATAAAATCTGAAGATGTTGGTATCTGGGCAACATGTAATTTTTTTTACGCTGGGGTGTTTTACATGTGAGTATATGGGAATATGGGAGGAAGGGGAAGGGGAAGTTATTGGAGAACATGGTCATGTTGCTGCATAATTGAGTAGACATGAGATGGCCTTCTCAGAAATCTTTTTTTTTTTGTCTATGGAGGAGGGAACTGACCGGCAGGTCTCCATGTAGACCAGCTCACAGGTTATCTATCAACTCTCAAATCAAACTCAGGTCGACATGTCAAACACCAGTTGATTGCTTGAGTCAGTAGAGAATGAACAGTCAACAGTTTATCACTGACACACACACACACACACACACACACACACACACACACACCCACACACACACACTCAACCACACACACGCAAATCTAGACACACACATATACAGAAAACGGTTAACTTACCTTCCAATCGAACGTTCATCTTCACTGCAACCTGGAAAAGAGAGAGAAAGAGAGACATACAAATGTGCATATGTAGCACAACCTCTACAAAACTTGAGGAGAACTTGAACTTTCACACTGAACGTGTATGATTCATTCTGCATGGATGTTTATGGTCTCAGTTCAAAAGTTCAAAGACCAAGACTTCAGCAAATAGTAATGCTCCTTATCAGTTCTGTAATTGTTAAAACCCACACTTTTCTGACAAGGTGACACAAACATGAGTAATGGGCAATGGCTTTTATTAAGATACAGGGTTTTACTGACCTACTGTCTAATTGAACCTGAAAAGGCTGGGGGATAGAGAAAAATGCAATAGACTCTGCTATCACCGAGACACACTTGGAGACAGAAAAACCCAGAAAGATAGTCACAGATGCAGACAAAGACTGAGACAACGAGGGAGCCACAGACAGGGAGACATCTCCTATCAGGGGACTCCATCTTGGAGGCATCTCCTTCTAGTCCTTCTAAACAACAATGAGAGGACCTGTCAGCACCAAACTCATGACCAAACTAGGGGGTCACCAGAGGGTCAGTTTAAACTGTCGGTTAATTTGAATATCTGGATGACTTTAAGATACAAGCAATCTTTGGAAGTTGTGACTCCGAATTCCCAATACATCAAAGCTTATCTGAAACTATGGCTGAAAACATACCTAACTTTAGATAAAACATGAGGTCACCTAGTTTTAATTTTACTCTATTTTGAATCCATATTTGTATACGTCTGCTTGCAATTGAGACAAACCAGTATTCACTACAGCAAATTCATCTCTATATGATCTTAAAAATGAAGATCTTAATGTAGAAAATTACTTAACCTGATAATATAAAAATACGAGAAACTTCAGAGGAGCGAGCGTATATTTTTGGGCCAGTCGCGCGCCTCTGGTCAGAGTTATTCTCCTGAGTGAGCGCACACTGATCTAGTTCTATCAGAAGAAGGCCAATCTGCTGCCTCGTCTGATATGACCCAGATACAAGAGGAACTCATGACTCTTATCCCCCACCTCTCCATTTCAATGAGTTCTGACCACTTACAGGAAGCACGGGCCTTGGTTCTTCAACCAAGAATAACTCTTCGAATACATAAATAAGGCAGACATTTGAGACCAGGGTATACAAAAAAGGACAAAGGTTTATTTGATAAACAGGCAGGATCAGGATTTGTTAATAACTTTCTCAGACGCCGAGGGCGAGGCGAGCCTGAACCAATGTGAGACAGACGCGGTGGTTCTTAGCTTCATGAGATCAGTCTTGTCGTTTCTTGTCTCACTATGTCCTGCACTTAAAGTTTCTTAGAGTGTCTTCTTAAAAACCCTTAAGAGATTTGAAGTGTCACCAAAGCCAAATTCCTGCCATCACTCTTCACTGGTTCGATTTAGAAGTAGCCTTCCCTAGAGGCCATGAAAGAGGGAATGTTTGGTTCCCGTTGAAAATGCCTGTCGCTGGATTCAGAAGGATTAATTTGGGGAAAATCACTGGAAACGAAGGAGAAGAAGAGAGACAGAAGATAAAAAGTGAGAGATATATACTGCAGAGAGACAGAGTGAGCACTGAGGAATGGCAGCCTGGGTCACAGGCAGGATGACTTGCAGCTTTTCCTCCGACCAATTCAATTAAGCCATCATCTCCCCCCTCCTCCTGCCTCTCTGTTTACATAACCCGGGGAAGAATGATCTCCATTTTTTGACCACTTCTGGCTTTTTCGGGAGGCTGCGTCTTGACTCGATCGCATGCACGTTTCCCTCTGCTTCCTTCCAAAGCACCACCAGCCTGCAGCTGTGGGCCAAGGTGACGCACTGTTCGCCATCCCTATGTGCAAAACGACTGGGTCCAGGACCCGTGTCGCATTCACACCCACACCAGCCAGCCAGCCACAGCCGACACACTGCCCCATCCGCCGCCGGCCCATTTGGACAGCTGTGTTTTATCAGTCATGGCCTGGGGAAAATAAACGTGCGCGGGAGCACCGGGGACTGATCTCATGACCTCCACGGTCTGGGGCGCCGCGCTGTAACCTCTTCTCTACATGTCTGTTTATATTCTGCACATATTTTACTGCTCCCTCCCCCGCCATCAGTCTCCTTCTACGGTGCTTGTACTCAGCAACCCCCCCAATGTCCGTGCGTAAATGCTCAGTAGCTTCAGGGGCGCACTGTGTTTGGCACAGCGAATGCTTTTGGTTTGGTCGGTTTCTTGTACTTGTTTACAGGGGCCTGTGTCACTGAAGGGCCAGACTGGGATTATGTTGATCTTAAATCACATTTCTGATCTCTAGCACCATACTTAGCATTTTTCTAAGATTTTTGTCAAATGTAGAATCCTACAAAGCATGCAAAGTTGCGGTCTAGAATGAATTCGTGGACTTTGAAGGTTTAATCACTAATGTCTATGGTGCCTTTGAAAATGATTCCCCACTACCTATTCATCCCATTCTAAATACACTATAAGCCCATACATTGCATCTGCCATGATATTTGTCACATTAGGATGGAAACCTTCAATAACGTACATTCTAATAATCTCATGCGTGAATGGTTCTGTACGTGAAGAGTGTTATGTTATACAGTATAGGCAAACTGACAGATGGTCTGTGTTCAGAGGCAAGATTTCTAAGAACTGAGCGCCAAAGCAATGCTTTACCATAAATATTTAATCTCTGTTTTTAATAACACATATGTCATGCCCTTTCCCTTCCCAGTTTAGCTGTTAGAGCTTTCTAACTGCTCATCTTACATCTACTATATACTATATGCAGTGAGATTTGAGATTAAATCAACTATTAAATCGGTCACAAGGTTAAACAATGTCAGACGGGGTACACAACGTTAAAATCTTGGTATGATATATATATTTGTAAAGTAATGTGCATCGCTAGTGGGCCAGGCAGTCTATATGACTGTACCTGCCAGGTGAGCTGAACTGTTAGATTAAAAATCACAACCATGAAGACTTTTCTGCCAACACACCTGGATCACATACAAAAACCACAAGCTCCAGTGGAACGTATTTATCCCTGTCACTGTGCAGGAGGCAGGGTCACCTCCAGCTTTTGTTGGGCAGAGCGTCATTCCCTGCCTTGAAGTTGATTGGTTCATGAGGCAGGGATGACCACCAGGCTAGCGGCCAATGAGGACTAAGTGAACCTCAGGACAGCGCTAACGACAACAACATTCAACCGCAACCTCTAAACACAGCAGAAAGACATACAAACTCAACAGCCCCCTTTGAAAAAACAAACACCCTACAATCCCTCTATGTGTGTGCATGTGTCTTGCCCAATAAAGACTGGTAAGAGTGCAGTGGCCGCATTGAGTGTAAGTGAGCTGCAGGCAAGCCTGCTCTTGCCTCTCGGTGTGGCTGAGGCAGGCTGGGAGCTCTCAGGAGCCCGTCTCTAAATATAGCAGTGCTGCACAGGAGCACCTCTACCACAGGCCTCACTCTGGATGCTACCCACACACACACACACAGACAACCTATACACGAATGGACACACTGATACAGTATACACACAGAATGACGCAGACAGTCAGACATGCCGTCACTCTCCCACACTCTCACTCAGACACACACACACACGCATATACATACTTAAACATGCCATGACCTCAGTGTGTATAAACTAAGCAGAAGAAGCATATTACGACATTTAAAGGAGTTGTGGAAGTATGATGATGGTAACAAGCTAAACAAAATAAAGCTACCTCAATAAATCACTGTGGTCTGAGCATTCAACTACATTAGGCACAGAAAAACCAGAATCAGCATTGCTCTACCTCTATTGACCTCCTCAGTTCTTTTACTGTTCCAACTTTCATATTTATTTATTCCTCAGTTTCCTCAACACAACATGGTGGCGGATCTTGACTCAAACCCTTTTTCTCATCTCATTTTGAAGCAACAAACTCGGCAAAAATGAAATCTGTTGGTCTACTAAACCAGATTTCAAGTCTTTTATTGAAAAAAACCTTTTGTGTCTTTCATGTCAGTAAAACAAGCATGCATTTCTAAAGATTCTTGCACCCCAATATGTCTGATACAACAATACCAATAAAACCCAAAGATCCATCTACATTAAGGTGTACACAGTAAGCTGTAAAAAGGGATGTTGGCTTTAAGCAAACACATATCATCATATCTGCTTAGACAGCATCCTTGGATGAACCATACAAAGCGTGGTATGTGTCTTTCAATATCTATGTTTCCTTTTCATGTTCTGTCCAAAGTCTTGGAAACCAAAGTAAGTTAAAAACTTTTCTTACCTTGGTCCATTTGTATTCACTACTAACTGAAGAATATTTCCCTTTTCTATATGCTGCTCCATTAAGGCCTCCAGGCCTCCTCTCTACTGGGCCTTGGTGTGTAATTGGGGCCAGAACTCTACAGAACCCTCACAGGCAGAGCAAAACATATAGATCCATAGACTACAACTGGATAGGCACCGAAAAAACTACCTCTGTCGCCAAGTCCTGGCTGTCCCTATATGGGTTAAGGGAGAGAGGGGAAACCACCCACGATGAGACGTAACATGAGTGTGTCTGGTGACGCATAACTCTTCTACATGTCTGTCTGCGTGTCAGTCTTGTCATCCTGGGATATCATCTCTGCCTGTAAGTTCAGGGTCAACAGTGGGGGCTGTGAATTCAACCACGGCCGGATGCTTTCATAGGTCCAGTTGCAGTGAACTGTCTTAGTAACAGCCCTTCTCCTATGCAAATGGCCTGTGTTGTTTTCCTATGAGTGGCTGCGAGAAAGGGCATTTCTGTTGGTGCACACAGTGTTTGACTCCCATGGTCCATCTTGCACAATGGTGGCACTCTCTTCAAAGGAGGAGCGACGCACTCTGTCTCTCTTCACACTTTTGCTTTCACCTTCACGGCCAACGTCAGGGTTTCTGTTTCTTGTAAACGATATAAGACCCTGTAGGGCCAAGAGGCATGGCTCTCTAATGCGCCCGCTGCCCCTTAAGCACCCTAACCCCACCCACTCTCCCCTCCTCGCCACCAGCACCAAGCGCCAGCACCCTTTACCCTCCAGACAATGACCATCTGTCTCTGTGCGACTCTGGAGGAATGTCCGCCTTAGAGCATGCCCAGTTTGGATGTCCTCGTGTCCAACTCACCATGTGCTACAACTCACTTTCACTCTCTCCCTCTCTATGCGAATATTTATATTTATATATATATGACACAGTAATGCACTGTCACTGCCCACTACCTTATGTGAATACAAGTTCAGAACACACGCAGAAAACATTTTGTGTGTATCACATTTTTAGTAACAGTAAATAGTTAGAGTGTGTGTGTGTGTGTGTGTGTGTGTTTGATGGGAGGAGGAGTCACTTCCTGTAGATCATGTCACTAAAGAAGTATACATTTAGCTGCCTGTGTGTTTCATATTCTTTCCTACTCTTACAGGATAGCTAGACTATATGCATATAGTTAAACATTTCACTCGTGCACATTCGGGAGTCTTGGTTTCACTTGGGAAATAAAACTCTGCCTCAGCACACCCAAACATGACCTGTCTTCTTTATGCACCATTTATCAACACAGTTTTTCAATTTGAGATCAGACACTATGGTCAGGTAGTCTGCCCCCTGGTATTTACATTTGACTGTTACATTCACTGACATGACAGCATTTGGCTTTTGAGTTTTAGTCTATTGTCTGCTCAAGTGAAAAAGGTCATTTTGTTGTTTCTGCTGTAACTCTGTAAATCGACCACAGTGTTTTCATAAGTGTGTGTGAGGTATGAAAATCATGCAAATGATGAAGGCAAAAGGTCTCACTTCACACACATAGGACAGTCTGCTCTGTGCTATTCATGTTACCTGTAGGAAGGGCATTATGTTGTGACAATCAAATCATAAAAACACTCCCTGTTATTTGTTGCCTGGGATGTAAGGATGAAATTCAGGGAGGGGATTTACAGCTAAAGCCATCAGGGATCCAGATGGCACTCATTGCCAAATAAATGCAAAAGGCCTGTGGTATAACTATCATTAGCCAGAGTATTATTTATAAAAAAAAAAAAAGTTTCTCCAAAACAATTATCTTTAATTAACGTTCCCCTGGATTAATAGGCGGTTGTCTGCATGCATGGCAACGCATTCCAGCACCGGGGTCTCTGGCAGGGGAGAGTGCTGAGCTGTCGTCGGTGGGCGAGGGTTTACTGCCTCTGCCTACGGGTGTCCTGTTTAAGGTCTGTTGTGTTGTTTGATTACATAACACTATAAATGGCTTTATCTTTAGAACTCTCTATCAAAAAAACAAAAAGACAAAACTGCACCCTCCACCTGTGATGTAACTGGAGAATGTTTTATTTAGCAATACTGTATGTTTGTTATTTTAACCCTACAGCAGCCAGTACATTGGCACCCAGAAGTTATTTGCATTCAGTCATACAGCATACAGGTTTGTGCTGCCAGCTGAGAGCTGTCTTTCAATTTTAGTTAAAGGGATCTACTGACATTGATCAAGAAGAGGTGGTAAAGTTGATAGATACTGTAGTGTAACTAGAATAATAAGAGGGACTAAATGCGCAAAGGTCATGCCTTTCATTGTCACATACAGTTAGAAAGAGCATGCTTAACCCGTACTTTAATTGATTCCCGATAAAGGTGCCTGACACATGAACAAGTGTTGATGCGTGACACTAGTATGAGTAAGCTGAGCTGATGTGGTGTTAAAGACAACAAAGGAGAACCTGAGTGAAACCAGTTCAAATGGATCAGCTGCGGTCAGAATGACAGCCTGTGAATTTCGCAAAAATCATAAACAGTTTAATATGACTAATTTCTACTGTCAACACGAGAGTAACATAACTCCAGTTTTAGTCATTGGACCAGTTATGGTATATGTCAAATATACAAAGTCTTACGGGAAGGGGCTGTGTGGGGCACATGATTTCTGTTATTAAAACTTCACTGCTGCATTCCAGCCAGATTTAGTGCAGAAGCTCACAGAGAGGAGCATTAACATTTCATGAATGCTAAAAGCACCGCAGTGTGCACGTGTGTGTGTGTGTGTGTGTAAGTGAGAGAGAGAGAGAGAGAGAGAGAGAGAGAGAGAGAGAGAGAAACTCTGGTCACTCCTTCTGCTGAGTGACTCTGTGCCATTCATAGCTGATTGAATTTGACTGCTCCACGCATTCAGCCCTCACTCCACCTTCACCTCCAGGAGTTTAAAAATAGTACCCAGTGCATGCAGACATGCATACCCAAACACACAACACAAACACGCACACACACACACACACACGCATATATGTATGTGCGTACACACAGGCATGCACAAGCACAGGGTTGTGTTGGGGAATCCTTAAATCTGAGGTCACGAAGCGGGAGGAAATGGCCATGTTTACCACCCAGCCGGTAAATGAATGCTGTCTTTTTTTTCTAATTGTTGCTATTACCGAGAGTGTTTCGTAAAATCGTTTCTCAAAGGCTTCTTATGTGCTACTGTCTGGCTGGGCAAATGCAAGGGGTGGGGGTGGGAGGGTAAGGGGTAAACAGCATAAAGCCATTTGTTCTCTTCCTGGAAGAACTGCACTATAACTGCAGAAAGCGAGGCCCTCGCTGACACTGGGGGAGGCCATGGGGCCCCTGGGAGGCCTCGTGACGGCCTCTCCAAAAAATTGTGTCAAAAGAACCTCTCTTTCCCTCGCCACAATAATACTATTCACAGGAGTGCCGCTGTCGATTCCGCAACAGGCATGTCGGTGTGTTCGGCTAAAGAGAGAGACATAATCAACGGGGGTGGAGTGGGGACACAGGAAGGTGTTTAAATAGGCCAGAATGAGTGGGGTTTGTGACCTCATTGAACTTTCCCTGTGCTACCTTTACTGCCTCAAACTAAATGGTGCATTGCAGCTACTTAGATCAACTCTAGTTGTAGCTCCTTATTCTAGATTTTAAAATGTCAATGGGACTTGGTGAAATGCTCAGGTAAAGTTTCCCACAAAATGAATCAAATAGCAAGCAGCTTCCAGGATAAACCGATAATCACAAAATAAGAGAGTACTGAGGTCTCTGATCATGAAGGACTGACCCCCATGTAGTTCACTTGCAGGAGACCCCTGACCTCTGACCCCTGCGGCCTCAAGGTCATGGAATGTCTGAGCATGAAGACCAACTGTGTGTCACCAACTTCTGATCAGTCCCACACACGACCAGGCCTACTAGTCGAACAGAAGAGCCGGTATGCAGGGGAGGTACTCACAGGTCCTACTGAATCATCAATGGCAAAAGGTTATCACTGGGTTAGCTTCTGTGCTCCCATGAGACCTGAGCCAGAGCCAGAAAATGTGATAACTGCTCCCAGACCATGGTCCGGTTCATCTATAGCAAGAGGTGGGGAATTCCCCAGGTCAGTTGGTTATCTTGCAGTCTAATGAAACAATGAGGGTCTCTCTACTCATGGTCCTACCACTGTTTTTGGTAGGTTAGATGACGAAGCTCTGGAAGTCTACATATCTGATGTTTTATTCAGTTCATGAGCACCAAAGGTTTATGAATGCTATTACATGAGGTCAGTTCCTAATAAGCCATTCAAGAATTAATTTGAAAATGAAGAGGATGCTACCTTTCACTAGTCCACTCCCATTTACGGGGCACTGGGTGGTCATTATGAGGTAGAGTGTGACTGGAATTTTTATAATTATACCCAGAGACAGGCTAGCATTTTGGGGCCTCTTTCAACAAATGTCAAGGAGCAGTCAAAGGTCTGCTTAAAATTCACAGCACTCAGTCACTGTGATGCATCCTCAGAGAGGGTGTTGATGCTCCCCTCAAAGTACAAAGGAAAACAGCCTAGCCTATCTGTTCTGTCTGCATTTATTTACTTTTTTTATTATTTGTGTTCTTTTTTTGTTATTTAGGATGTGGTGGTAGTTCGCCAACTGTCTAAGCAACTGGTTATTCATGCTTTTACTCTTATAGTGGTATAAATTGATAGATTAAGTCCTGCGTTGGAGGAAAATGCAGACCGGTTATGTCCTCTAGTGGTGAATGCAGAGTATTGTTACTTTGTAAAAGCCCTGTTGACGTACCTCCTTCACACCACACCACACTTCACAAAATGTACTCACTTCCTTTAAATACTACTGTTATACAAATGAAATCAGGATATAATTGTATGTCATTATATTATATATAATGACTATAATTGCTATATTGTCAGTCAGTGACAGGAACATCAAGTTAAAGTTAAATTACATATCCACCATAATTTATAATGGGATGTCTGCTAAATGTGCTCCTATGCTTTTGAACTCAGTCTTGCATTGCTAGCACTTTGCTTTGCCAATTGTGCCAAAGCCATTTGGCCACTATAGGACAAGGGCTATGTTACCCTGAAGCCACACCATCTGTCTTTCTTCACTAACCTCGCACTTTTCCTCCTCCACGCCCTCCTACAACTATTTAGACTTTTGAATTTTGAGTAACGAATTAGTCAAAACAGCTCAACTCTCTCACACATTATTTGATCTTAGACCTTTGTGGGGGTCCTTTGGAGATTCTCTTGTCACCGGGCCCGAGCAAGACAAATTGGCAGGACTGCCACAGGATACAAATTTCAGTGATGGCAGCACAGGACAGCAGAGGGGCTTGTTTTGACTAACTAGTTACTCAAAATTCAAAAGTCTAAATAGTTGTAGAAGGGTGTGGAGGAGGAAAAGGGGAGGTTAGTGAAAAAAGGCTGACAAGACTTTATTGCATGGTGTTGCTTCATAGCCCTTTTCCTTTAGTATCCCCAACACAAAAAAGAGACACCAATTCAAAATGCACTTTGGAAAAGGGATGAAGTAATGGAAACCAATAGTGTGCCTATATTTGATCACAAGACCCTTACTGCCGTTACTCTCTTCCTCAACAGCCATATTCTTTGTCTTCTCAAAATGTTCATCAGCTAAAAATGTTGGGGTCAGTTTTGATTTTCATTTTGATAAATTTTGTATCTATTTTGTAAATTGATGAATTTGCTTCAAAGCAACAACATGCAACAGTGGACTGAGGATTCCATGTTGTCATACTTGTTAGTAATAAGCCACTAAGATGTCAGTAAATGAACAATTATTGTGTTAACCGACACTGCATAGCTTGATTTTGAGAGTAGCATGACGAATAACAATATTTTATCATATTTTTAGCTTTTGGTAGTCATCCGTTACGGCTGTGTGTATGTTTGTGTGTTCGAAAGAATGCACAGTGACAGATCTCAGTTTTAATGCAGCTCCTATGCCTCATTACCGGCACAACCCCAGGAGTACCGCTTCATTGGCTCTAAAACACACACAACAAGGACGAGAGGCAGGTAAGACTGCTACACTGTGGTTTACAGTGGACATAATCAGGGAGCTACTAAACACTAAACCAGTAGAACACACACAGATTAAAAGGGTCACAGTAACACTGACATAAGCATGGAAACACAAATATGTTCTAAAATGGAACATTAAACACAGAATCAAACATCAAACATTCTAAAGAGCACACACACCCAACATTATGGGCTGTTTGTTTGTGCTGATGGGACGGGGTTAGGCGGACTGATTTTAGGACAGAACAGGGGCTGGTAGGGTGCCAGCCGGTTGTGCTGTAAAACCACCACTCGATTCCATCCGCACCCTATACACAACGTCTGAGAGTGTAGCTAGCACATTACATGGCCTTTCTCACTTTGTTCTTAATGGAACATTACACACAGAATGGAACATTAACCAATCTAATAGGCACACATGCACAACATTATGGGGCAAACTAAACCCACACAACATCTGCGGAAGTGCAGAACCCCCTGCACGCTACAATATATTTGTAGAGCATAGAACTATAGATTTATAACGTTCAAATCTTGTTTTTTCTGACACCACCAGGGACCTTATTGTAAGTTGAATGGCGATACTTGTTTGAGTGCATTTGGAGGGGATGATCAAAGAAAGATTTCCACCTTTCAAACCAAACTGCCAATAACGTCCTGTGTGTTCTAAAAGGTGAACATCATGGTTGAGGGAGGGTGGGTATTTTCTTGTACTAGCACTTTTTGTACTCCTCCTACCAACTGTCCATCAAATTGTGGTGGGACTGTATACCGGTATTTCCCATCTGACGAGGAGCTGGAGGCCACTGAAGCAGGATTCACTCACCTCCCTAGCTTTCCAGCAGGTGACTGTCATCATTAATGGCATGGACTTAAAACCTCCAGTCACAAACAAGAAGGACTTCCGGTAGAAACAATTTTACTCTGTATGACTTCATACCATGTGTGACCACAAAGGCGTGTTTATCAAATCTATTCAAATCAAGTCTTAACATGACTACCTGGCTCTGTCCACAATGCACATGTAGTATTTAGTAGAGGAAATAAGGGGAACAATCGTTCATTTTGTGATACAAGCGTGAAATTTGGCATAAACATTCTTCTGGGTCATCTCTTTAACTTTAGCCGCCAAATCATCAAGTCATAACTATATTTCTTGCATAATTGGGGAAATATTTCACCAATTGTGATAGATAGATACATATTTTTTTGTTATTTTGTCATTTTTATGTTGTCTTTTTGTTATTTTTTCTTTGTCCTTTATGTTGTTTTTTTATCGATTATTACAAGCGATTACTTGGCTAGAATAAGTCTGAAAATGCACAAGGCTCTACAAGACAGTCAGACGGAAACATTTGCACCTGCCATTAGTACAGCTGTTTTTGCATGAGCATTTTGCCAATTCCTGGCAACTTGCAGCAATTGGTGGAAGTGTTGTCCAGTTCACCAACCACCTTTGTCCTTGCAGTTTCCATCCCCATTCTGCAGGACTTGGTAAAACTGGTTGAGTGATAGTTGCTTGGCCCCAGACAGCTCCTGCTTGGTAGGCTGCACGTTTAATGTGTTCCTTGAGGGCTGCACTTGTTGGTGGTATGGCATCATATGCCCTTTGCTTGCGGGCGAACAGATGCAGTCGTGCATCATTCACAGATGTGGCTGCACTTGATCGGTCTTACATTATGACCACAAATCTCACCAGCATTTGGAGGTCATCATCATCATCAACGGTTGTGGGCCAGTGACTGAGCTTGGTTAAGGTCCCTGACACTTCATCACACACATTCCATGTTTGCCATACAGATTTCTTAGCCTTGCCATGGAATGCAGACACAACGTCACACCCACTAAATGCATGGAAAAATGGTAGGCCACTGGATCTTTCTGGCCCAATTGTTGAAACGATGTCATGGATTGGAATCCATCGTGAATGGGCTCCCTGACCAAAAGCAATACACAGCTTCTCCAGACCTATTGCTTTGAAGGATTGGAAGCAGGATATTGCTATAATAACAACATCAGTGTCGTTTGCTTTGATTGTCACTGTGCTACTTCCATTTGCTGTTGCATGTCGCATATGGACGAATATTCTCGTATCTGCCTCTTCTTGGGAGCATGGGGCCAGGTCTGGAAATTCTATGATTTCAGTCTTGTTGCTGACTATCTCTTCTCCGTTTGTCACCACAATAGTGCTTTCTGCTACTACTTGACATATTTTGCTTGCCAGAAAGCTAAAGAGTTCAGTCTTGTTGTCATCATCTCGTAGGAAGTTTTTCCAGTTTGATGGAGTCTTACTAGATTCTGTTACCCTTCTTCTAATGGCCTTCCCACGTTGTGCTCTGGTTTCTGACTTCAGGCTGGACTTCTTGTAAACGTCGAAGACTATGTCAACTCGCTTGTACTTCGAACAATATGTCTGTACCTTAGAAAGGATGTCTTCTGCAGCATAGTCCCTAAACGTTTTTGATCCACGTGGAGGGTTTGCATTGATGAAGGCTGACCCATCAATAGCTTAAAGGTTGGTTTGTATATGGAATGAGAACAGAGGGTAGTGCTACTCCTTATATAGTACCAGACAGCCAATCAAATTGTTCGTTCATTCTAGTCTTTTTCGATGTCTGAAAAAGCGACTAGCGAACAAATCTAGCGACTATTGGGGTTTGGGTTTGAAATGTCGCATGCCACAGTGCAAAAAAGAAGAAAAAAAAGAAAAAAAAGCAACTAGCCACAAATCTAGCTACTATTTTTACTGTTTTCCTATACTGTATACCCCCCAAATACCTCTATCCCTCTAATTAACCCTAAACGTCACGTAGTTTTCCCCGTGACCTATAACACAGTTAGCCTATGACATGTTTTAGAAATGTTTCAGATGGTTATAACTGGTAACTCCTGTTTGAAAATGTTCAAAAACATACTATGGGAGTCCGATATTATTGACATCTACAAAGTATAGGCAAAGATTATGCTGAAATGCAAAATCAGTCTAACCATGGTGGCCATCTTGAAATAAATGGCGGCCATTTTTTATTTTCGAGTGGCCCGATTCCTCAATCGAAGAGTGACCTTCAAAGATGGTTTGTACCAAATTTCACGCCTGTATCACCATTTGAACGATTTTCTGAAAATATTGCTGTTATTTCCTCCACTAATTCGGTATATGTGCTGTACACCACTTAACTGCTGCGTCACTGTCAATGGAAGCTATATTTGGGGACGGCCCTGTGTTCCGAAAGCCCGATATTCCGAAATCTAAATATTCCGAAAAATAGTCCTCCTGGCGAAATTTAGAAATATTTTAAGTGGCAAAAAACACACACAGCATTTAGTTTGCGCAGCGGAGCGGAGACGCTCACCGGGCTATCATGCATATAACTTTTCCTAGGCAATATTTGTTAACTTAGCCTACTCTGGTTTTGAATATGGGGTACCACTCATGCGAAGGAAATCACCGGCAGATTGTCGCAGGACATTACGCAGATCTTGTCAAGCACTGACAAAGCATGCATGCGTTGGCTATCATAAAAGTATTTTTGTATCATCGCGATGCAAATGCCATGTGTGTATAATAATATTCTGAATTAAAGTTGTGAAATAAATGCATTTATATGTTTATGATTGTGTGAATCATTGGGATGTGCATGTGGCCTAAAGTGGTTCACGTTGCTGTGCTGACAATTTCGGAACAGCGGGCTGTCGGAATAATGGGCCTTCGGAACATTGCCATGGAACCCTATATTTGCTATCAAGCTAACTAATGACAACATACTTGCCTTTCCAACATCAGCACTAATAAAAGCCTTCTAGCTGGGTTGTTTATTGATGTATTTCGGTTATGTATTTGGTAAAAAAGTGCTGTGAAAGCTGTTCTTACTTTTAACAGAGTTTCAGACCTGGATCACAACTGCATCGTGCATAGCCTGGGTGGCTAGTTCGGATGACTGGTAGGCTAAATTTCCTTATTTATCGCCAAACTAGTTAGCTCAAAAAATGCCTGTATCCCTCTTTACAAGGAAAGGTTCCTTGAATATCTTGATCGTTGAGAGGGCTGATCAACTATAGCCATGTCAGCTCTGAAGAAAAAAAATCAACGCAACAACAGGTTCATGTGGTTGTAGGCTACCCAACTTTTGTAGATCAACAAGTTGTGCTAGGCTCAACTAAATATTTTGCCAATCATGCAGTTTGGAGTAAGAGAGAAATATTTAACAGTATGCAAAAAAAATTGCCACATTTTGAGGTATTATTTTAAAGGCAGCTAGTTTTGGTATTTTCTGCAAATTAATTCTGGTGGTATGGTCACGTGAAGGACGGATAAACACACCTGACGTTCCCGTTAGCCACCCACCTGCAAACGTTAAACAGCTATACAATGCAACAGTCATTCTCCACAGTTTCTTTACAGTAAATAGACGTCAGCGAGCGTGTCAGTGGCAAAAACAAGCAGTTTACTTTGACGCAGATGCTTACCCCATGGGATTCCATTATATAGACATTTTGCGGTTGCTGGTTATAGCGTTCAAACTCAATTAACGAGTTTACGAATATTATCAGTGAGCCAAGGGTGAATGGGTTTCATATGAAAAGGTATTGTGGATAAAGGACACACGTTTCTCAGACAAGAGCTCAGTGTTGAGCAAAGTGTCTCCATAGCATCATCCCAGCTAACAAAATTACGTCCCCAGGACGTCCCCTGAACGTCCCCGAAAGTTATCAGGACGTCGCAAGGGAACGTCCCCATGACGTCTTTTTGTAGGGTTCCCTAAAGGTCCCGGGGACGTCGCAGACAAACGTCCCCGGTACGTCCATGTAACGTCCTCATAACATTTAGGGGACGTCCCCAGATTTGGTAGGAGAGGTTATGCTTGGGACTTTCACATACCAAAAGCAGGATCAATTTCTCAACCTTAATTTATAGTCACATTTATGCATTTAATGGATATTTTTTGTATACAAAGTATATAATGCATATTACCTAGTAAAGTGTAGCCTAAAGTGAAAAACTAAACTGAATGTGTTCACTTAAACTCAACAATGTAATTTAACTTCTTTATTTCAAATAAATCTACTTAAAGTATAACAGGCTGCTAAGTATTGTGTATTGTAACGTATTATGTATATGCTTATAATAGAAAAAACACGATTTAAAGTATAAACAAACACTTTATTTAAATGTTTTTTTAAAGCCTGAATTAATTCTCCTCCTCCTCATCCTCCTCCTATTCCTCCACTTCGTCCTCCCCCTCGTCGTCCTCCTCCTCCTCGTCCTCCACCAGTTCGTCCGGAATCAACACCTGCAACAATTAGCTACCCTGAAGCCCGACCAAAGACTGCATTTACTATCGGGCAGGGGTTGTGGCAATTCAAAGTGCTACCATTTGGACTGTGTAATGGACCCGCAACTTTTGAACGCTTGATGGAAAGAGTTCTGGCGGGCATGCCACGTAGTTGCTTCATAGTGTATCTGGACGACATTTTATGTCATGCAACCAGCTTTTCAGGGGCTCTGGAGAGTTTGGGGAAAGTGTTCAATGCTCTCCGCGGGGCGGGATTAAAATTGCACCCAAAGAAATGCAACCTGTTGAGGAGACAGACTGGGTTTCTGGGCCATGTCGTGGGGGCAGCGGGAGTGGCCACTGACCCAGCTAAAGTGGACACGGTAAAAAGCTGGCCTGCTCCTCGTGATGTGGCAGAACTCAGGAGTTTTCTGGGTCTGGCATCTTATTATCGACGGTTTATCCAGGATTTCGCTACGGTTGCCAGCCCAATGCACCAGCTGACACACAAGGGCCAGCCGTTTCTGTGGACACAGAGCTGCAATGACGCGTTCCACCAACTTCGGAAAGCACTGTCCGAGGACCCAGTCCTGGCGTTTCCCAACCCCCAGCTACCGTTCGTTCTGGATACGGATGCCAGTGACGTTGGGATCGGCGCGGTCCTCTCCCAGGATGGAGAACAGGGGGAACAGGTAATAGCATACTTCAGCCGTTCACTCAGTCAGGCAGAGCGAAATGACTGTGTCACCCGACGCGAACTGTTAGCAGTGGTGCTGGGCATCCGCCACTTCCGTACTTATCTGTACGGCAAGCGGTTCCTACTCAGAACAGATCACGCCTCACTCACCTGGCTGCTGAGTTTCAAGGAGCCTGAGGGCCAGCTGGCTCGGTGGATGGAGACTCTTCAAGATTCGCCACCGAGCTGGCCGGTTGCATGGCAACGCAGACGCCTTGTCCAGGCGCCCCTGTGTAGCAGAGCAGTGTCGCTACTGTCAGCACACCGAGGCAAAGAGTCCAGCTGCCGCCATGCCAGAGCCTCACATGGTCTGTCGGCTCCAAGTTGGTCCATCCGACGACAACACGACAGCGAGCAGCGTGGGCCAGCCCGGCCCGGTCGACGGAGAGGCGGCAGAGACCAGCACACCTCAGCCCAGCAGCACACATCAGCCCAGCAGCACACATCAGCCCAGCAGCGCACCTCAGCCCGGCCCGGTCGACGGAGAGGCGGCAGAGAGCAGCACACATCAGCCCAGCAGTGCATCTCAGCCCAGCCCGGTCGACGGAGAGGCGGCGGAGATCAGCACACATCAGCCCAGCAGCACACATCAGCCCAGCAGCACACATCAGCCCAGCAGCGCACCTCAGCCCGGCCCGGTCAACGGAGAGGCGGCAGAGAGCTGCACACATCAGCCCAGCAGCACACGTCAGCCCAGCAGCGCACCTCAGCCCAGCCGGGTCGACGGAGGGGATGTGGATGCCGCGACGCAGGTCTGCAGAGTCACGGCCAAAGGCTCAGCCACGCAGGCTGCGTCACCGGGGGACAGCCAGAGGGACACGTTTGCAGCGGAGGAGCTGCAGGAAGCACAAGCCAAAGACCCGGTCCTCGCCATGGACTGACGTCTCTGCACTTGACCCTGAGACCAAGGCTTTGTACTCGCAGTGGCCTTGCTTTACCTCACACCTTTACCTTTACTCGACGCTGGCGGGCTCCTGACAGGCGTCATGATGTCCTCCAGCTGGTGGTCCCAGTTTGCTTACGAGCCCGCGTGTTGGAGCTTGTGCACGGTGCAGTGGGGGCTGCCCACTTTGGCATATCAAAAACACTTCACCGCTTACGAGGCCGTTTCTACTGGCCTGGATGCCGACGGGATGTGCAGCTCTTTGTTCACTGCTGCGAGGCCTGCACAGCCAAGAAAGGACCGACACAACGTTCCCATGCCCCGCTACAGCAGTATGCAGTGGGAGCACCCATGGAGCGGGTAGCAGTGGACGTGCTCGGCCCATTTCCTCTCACCGACCTCGGAAACCGCTATGTGATCGTGGCCATGGATTACTTCACAAAGTGGCCCGAGGCATATGCGGTACCTGATCAGACTGCCTCTACAACGGCAGGGAAATTAGTGACTGAGATGTTCTGCTATTTCGGGGCACCGGAAGAGCTCCACAGTGACCAGGGGCGGAACTTCGAAGCGGAGGTATTCAGTGAAGTCTGCAAACGGCTGGGTATCAAGAAGACCCGGACGCCGCCGCTCCACCCACAAAGCGATGGGCTGGTGGAGCGGTTCAACCGGACACTCGCTGTTCAGCTGGCCATTCTAACCAGTCGTCGACAGCAGGACTGGGACTGCCACCTGCCCATGGTCCTCTGGGCATACCGGACAGCAGTGCAGGACTCGACGAAGTGCACCCCCGCAGTCCTAATGTTTGGACGAGAGCTGCGCACACCCATTGACCTAGTGTTTGGCTCACCCCCGGAGCCAGAGATTGATGGGAAACCTGGGATGGAATTCTACAGGCAGTTGTGTGAGAGGATGCAAGAAGTGCATGAAATGGCCAGACAGGCAATGTGCGCTGCCGGAGTCCGACAGAAGCGGGCTTACGACACACGCTGCAGTGGGCAAGAGTTCCACGCCGGTGACAAGGTGTGGGTATTCTGCCCTGAAAGAAAAAAAGGTATTTCACCTAAACTTTCTAAGCAGTGGGTAGGACCGTGTACTGTACTGAAAAGACTGTCTGATGTGGTGTACCGGGTGCGGGTGTTAGGGCGGCGGAAGGTTGTGACCCTCCATCGCGATCGGCTGGCCCCGTACCGGCCGTTGGCACCATAACCAACCAGGGACGTTCCTGGAAGGTCCCCTGAACGTTTAAAATTAAATGTCTATAACTGACTCAATTGTGACATTTTAGGAACTTTAATAACGTCCAAACAACGTCCTAAGGACGTCCTAAGGATAACGTCACGGTATAACCTATAGGGGGCCAAATAGGAACGTCACCGAACGTCCCCAGGACGTCCTTTGTTAGCTGGGATTAACCTCTAGTGACGAGAATGAACTCGGAGTAGGTTAGATGCAACCAAGGAGGAGAACCCATTGCTTGAGAAATGTCTGAGGTTACGACAAAACGAAGAATTAGTAATGGACATTGGAAGTGCAGACAGCAGAATGTCTAGCTCATTAACAAAGCCTCCAAGATGTCCTGGTGGACGATAAACAACCACCAGGTACAACTTGAAAGGATCAGTTATCATGATGTCATGAGTCATAGCTGTGCGCAGGCAGCAGCTGTGTGAATTTCCATTCATTAGAGACTAGAAAGCCTGTTCCACCTCCTCTACCAGACAAACGAGAGGTATGATAGGAGGCATTATTGATGCGGCAGCCGTGGCAGTGTTTTCTATTTCAGTAAGAGCAATTGACTGAAGGGATAATTGCGAGGCCAAGGCGGGAATTTAATTTGACTTATTGACTGGGTCTATATAAGTGGTCCATGTACTAAAGTGTTACTCGTACTGTTTATTTGACATGTGACATTTCAAGACAATATATTGTCCTTTGTTTGTAGAGATGGAAGCAAAACTTTGAAAAGTTACAGGTCAGCTGGATGTAAAGCCTAACTATTTTCATTTGAATTGCTTCAAGACAAGGAAAGTTAGTCCTGTTATTGCACAGCAAATGTATGATGAACACAGACACTGACACTCAGGATGGACACTGTCACTTTATTTGTCCAGAACACATGTGATGCCACAGATGGGCCAGAAGCAGTGACAGTGACAATTTATAGCACTGTCAACTCCCCTTATCCACTCTTCTTGTGAGAGATTACCATGGATGAGTAGTTCCCGTGGCTTATGGAGTCATCGGCATTGCATTTGAAAACCAAAAGATTATATAACCTTGTTGCCCATTACAGTTTACTAATGCAATATTTTCATGTATTACGTTAATATCATCAGAGTATTCATGATAGTTTAGCTGTTATCAATGCCATTTCCAAATAATCATGCTGCTATGCTGGTACCACATCTAACAGGCAAGTTATGATTTTTTGGGGGTAATATTCAACTAAACATAACAGTACCTTACACACTGTAAAGTGTGTAATAGGTATG
This sequence comes from Clupea harengus, assembly GCF_900700415.2. Taxonomy (NCBI): domain Eukaryota; kingdom Metazoa; phylum Chordata; class Actinopteri; order Clupeiformes; family Clupeidae; genus Clupea; species Clupea harengus. Next base: position 14,730,583 of record NC_045159.1, on the reverse strand, counting down.
AGTAACCCCTTTTTTTTTACCCCAAAGCTGTTTATCGGTGGCTGTCAAGAACATAATCTGGTGTGCAATAATGTCATAATTGTCATTGTCATTCATAGTTGAAGAATGATATATTATTTGCTTTTTACCATCTCGCTTCTTTGCAATGGTTAATTTGATTAGAAACATTTGAGTTACAGCTGTATGCTGAACAAAAAAAAATGACACACTTCATGCTATTACTTACCTTTTACTGAATCAAGTGTAGTGTTAGGTCAGGCACCCTACTGCCTTAAAGTCTGCAATCAGCAAGAAACAACAATACGGTTCACTCTAATAGATGTATGCACAGTCACACACTAGGTCTATACAGGCTAAAACATGACGTTGCTTCTAAGTTTCTTCTCATCATTTAAAGAATAAACACAGCTGAAGGTCTTCAGACACACCCAATTGCATATAAATATCACAATTAATTGGATATTAACACAGTTGCTGTAATGCTAATAGCCCGTAGGTGACACTGCAACACAGAGTACTGACTGCATGTGATAGGAGTGAATGCCATTTATGTGCGGTACTAAAGTGAAGTAATTTAGACAACTAAGTGAATATCCTCCCCAGAAACATTTATATATATATATATATATATGGCATACCATTTAGGAAGTTATTGTATAATATATATATATATATATATATATATATATAGTGTAATATATACACATATACTATGTATAATGATTGAAAACTTTGAATACAATTAATGGAAGTCTGAATACATTGAATGCAATTCAATGTCCATATTCCATAAAGCAATTCCATTTAGGCACCCAAAGGGCAAGCAGCAGCAATAACCTCACGTTGGAATATAGTACATATGCCTAACAGGTGTAAAAAGATAAAATGGAGCTGTGTCTTGAAATGTTTTTAATCATACTCGAGTAACTACAGTACATATGGTTACAATTTATTGGAAAAGAATACTCAAGTACACATAATGCGTTCTTACCCACCTCTGAGAGTAGAAATATGTAGTAACCTACATATTTCAACATAGCCTATTTCATTGTTACAGTTGACACGTTCATCATCTCTTGGGTATTCCTGGCTTTTGCTGATCAGTTTGATGATGAATTAAAGCACCAACAATGCTGTCTAGTCTTACCTCCTCTATCTTGGGCCCTTTTGAGTACCGTAATTTCCGGACTATAAGCCGCTACTTTTTTCCCACGCTTTGAACCTCGCGGCTTAAACAACGACGCGGCTAATTTATGGATTATGATACCTGTGACTGTATACGGTGGCTTTGTGTTTACGGTGGCTTTGTGGAGCTAGGATGCTAGCATGGATGCAGCCGCATGGATGCTTAGCTCCACGCGATTTCTCAGTATCTCAATAACTTAACTAATGTCAAAATAACCACAGTCTACCGGCGTAGACAGAACACAACTCAAAACAGTTTACAACAATACAAATCCAGTCTTTTCAAGTTCTTTAGCTCATTGGTTTCAAACTTAGCGTCTTTCTTCTATCTCACTGTCTTCAATCTAACGTTCTAGCTTCTGATTGACTCTTGCAACTGTGCTCTCTTAAAGCAACAGTGCACTTATCGTAACTGGCTGCACCTGCGGCTTATAGACATGTGCGGCTTATTTATGTTAAAAATAATTATATTTTAAAAATTCAGTGGGTGAGGCTTATATTCAGGTGCGCTCAATAGTCCGGAAATTACGGTAAACAGGTGAGGTGGAAGGCCTATTTCATTCTCCATTAACGTTACAAGTCTTTTTTTTATTGTCAGATGCACAGAATGACACAGGGTCAGACTGGGCACTGAAATTCTTAGGACTACGCACCGCACAACAACCTACCATAACATAACATAGTATAACATAACATGACATATACTCTATACAAGTGCTATACAAGTAACGTTTGCCTGATAAGCAGGAACTACTGTGAGGTTCGGCCACGGTGAAACAGTGAATAAACGTTGTCTTTGTTATTTAGAATGGTGGCAATGAGATTTCTTGCAGTCAGTCATACTGACACACCTGCACCATGCCTCGAAAAACACACTATGGCGTTATATCCTAATGACATCAGATGTCATTCAATATTCCAAACTTTCAGGAAATATATTCAGACTTTCGTTCCATGTTCTCAAATTTAATTCAATACATTCAGACTCTTGTTCCATATTCGCATGTTTCGTTGTTTCATTGTTGTTCTCAAGCAGTGGCGGCTCCTGAAGAAATTCTCAGGGGGGGCAATTTTTTTTATAATGATTAAGGTGACTTATTCAGTAGGTACATTAAGTTAGCTGATTAACTCATACAGCAATACCTTTTTGTCCACTATTGGCAGCACACAACAGTAATATGTCCTCTCTTGCTACATAGCTAGAGTAGCAAGTTACAGGTGGAAAGCTATGGAAGAAAGTTGCATCCAGGAGCCTTCATAAGCAAACAGTGGCTCCACATTAAATTATCCCACTTTTTCATTATCCACATGTCTCAAATGTTGTATGATGTAACATAGCTTAACAGGACATGATATGTCCAGTAACAACATAAAGAAGGGGTAACATAAGTCAAAACCAACAATATTTATTGACTGATCTTGAAAGTATTGGCTTACAAAAGCAAAATATATAATCACATAAAAAATGATTCAGTGTTAGTGCAAGAAGCGAACTGTGAAACACACTGTGAAACCTATGAAAAGTGACAGTGGTATATGAAATACAGACCGCGTTAGCCACTTCGCGACTGCGATTTTCTTTCGTTCCAATTCGTGGATGTAGGATTTCCCTCCTTTTGTAGAAACCTGTTGAATGGATACATTTGGTCTAGGAACTCCTAATTGTTTTGTTCAATTTATCTTCATTAGTACGCCGACTAAAAAGGAGTTTCTGTCAAAGAGCGAATCGAGTTGTTGAACTGAACAGGAGCCATCTTGACCGAATATGCCTTTGTCGAGCTGTATGACGTTCGTATAGGCTTTTACGTCCATTACTTATGACACGACATGGAGGGGCGAGCTCTCCCAGAAGCCATAGATAATGCATTGAGAGCTCTGTTTTGTGAAAAAAATGGATTTAACATGGGAGTCAATTGGATAGGTCTGAGGCGATTTTCATTTCGCCCCAAATCGCCCCAGAAGGGGCGGGGCCATTTGAAGCACGACTTTAGGCTGACTGAATGACTGTTACCTGATTCGACAATGACATACAGAGGCAGATCAGACGGTCTAGTGGTAGAATCCGACAGATTTTTTTTTTTCGTCATTTACGCGACTTACAAGGATATTGCATTTATACATCAGGAGGTTTTTTTTTTTTTTTTTTTCTTTTCCCCTAGGCAGTGCGTCGCCCCAATCACCCTTATGGACAAGCCGCCCCTGTTCTCAAGTTTCATTCCATATATTCAGAGTTTTCAGTCAATTTCAGTTAATTTGGACATAATTTATACCTTATGGGAAAAGTAACATTTCAGATCTGTAATAACATTTATTGAATTGACAGAAACATTGCAGTGTGCATTATAACAACAGATATGTGCAAAAATGTGGGCACCCCAATGGAATAATCAGATCAATATTTGGTAGAGCTTCCCTTTGCTGAAATAACAGCCTATAGACGCTGAATTCTGGCTATTTTGGACCATTCCTCCTAACAAAATGTCTCCAGTTGAGTCAGGTTTGATGGCTGCCGAGCATGGACAGCCCGCTTCAGATCATTCCATACATTTTTGATGATGTTCAAGTCTGGGGACTGGGATGGCCATTCTAGAACATTGTGCCTGTGCCTCTGCATGAATTCCTTGGTAGATTTTGAACAATGCTTTGGATCGTTGTCCTGCTGAAACAACCAACACCGACGTAACTTCAGCTTCCTGAATGAGTCTTGAACATTGTTCCCAAGAATCTGCTGATACTGGGTGGAATCCATGCGACCCTCAACTTTTACAAGGTTTCCAGTACCTGTGCTAGCCACACAGCCCCATATCATGACAGACCATCCACCAAATGTTACAGTAGGCCGCAAGTTCTTTTTCCGCCATGCAAAGCGCTTATGGTTGTGACACACACAATTTACACCTTCCATAGCTCGTATGGCATCCACAGGAGAAGGTGATGCAGGGAAAAGCAGTCAGGTGTTGGAAGCTAGTGGGAGATGAAGCCTGGTTGTGGTGGGTTGTCCCACAGCTCTGGCTTGCCCAAAGACTCAAAACAGCTGCCACTCATTTGTGGTCCTTAGGTGGTCTGGTCTCTGACCACAAACGTGGCAGCAGCACTGGAGCTTTCTCCATTGCCACGGTGTTAGAGGGTGAAGACTCCTCAGACAAAGGAAAAAATAAAGCATTGATGTTACTTGCCAAAACATTACATTGTCTTTCCTCTGATAAAGACATTAGACCACTGATATTGTATACAGTATACATTACTTTACTTGTAAACCTTAAGTTATTATTTCATACAGCTGCTCTACATGAAACACTATTATTTAGCTTTCAACTGTCCTTTCGGAATGTTCTTTAAATGCTCTTAATAATATTGGGAGAGATTGTGTGTAGAAATACACACAATATTACACTAAACCTTTGCGTTCCTCCATTGTTGTTTTGCGAGTCACATGAGATAAAGTTACCACACCACAACTGCTGTCGTCCCTGCCAGAGTGAAAAAGGCTATACAACCTAAATAAGGCATTAATGTACAGTATGTCAAACATAACATTGACAATAAATAAAAAAAATAAGATATAATAAAATAAAATACAATCCCAATATACAAGTTCTACTGCTTACCCACTAGTGATCACATTTTTGGTTATTTATCAACCATGTTTTGAGATTATTTTTAAAACAGTTGAATGAGGTTGATTCTCTAATGTTCTGAGGGAGATGGTTCCATTCCCGGGCTGACCTAACTGAGAAAACCGACTGTCCAAATACACTTTTTTTAAAAGGAATATCACAGTCTCCTCTTGCTGCCCCTCGAGTAGCACTGGTTGCTGCTGTTCTAAACTTGACTAGGCTGCATTGTGGTGGGGGGGCCAGGTTAAACCTGTGTGTGAGGTTATTGTTTTGAAAAATGTGTGTTAACAATCGTGAAAAACTGTAACACAGCTTTTTCCCCCAGGCTGTAAGGCTTCTGAATCAGCAACTTTGATCCACTGAACAGTCGTCATCACCATTTACTTTCTGCTCCCCCACTCATACAACCACACTTCCTACATATATTTGCACAATTTTTAATTTTCAACTTAATTTAATATTCCTCACTTCTTCACACTTTAAACTGCTGCTAGCTCTTCTTGTACTTTAAATTGTTGTTACTTGTCAATGGTATATGTTATAGTGTTATATGTTATATGCTATATGTTATGTGTTATAGTGTTGAGTAAATGTTATTTTTGGTATATGTTACTATGTTACTTTGTTATCTGTATCTACTGTACTGTCTACTGTCTACTGCGTAGATGTTGCTGGCTAAGTCTTAAGAATTTTGCTGCGCTGAAGCAATTTGTTGTATGCGACAATAAACTCTTTGACTTTGACTTTAATGAGATATTGTGATGTTTTACAAACAGTTAATCTGCTTTGGCAGTGTTTTGAATCAATCAAAATCAATTAGTGACTTCAGATTTAATTTTGAGTAATTGTCTGACAGAAGTGACTCCGATTTAGCCTATATGTAAAGATTGCCATTTTGTCTGTCATCCACGCAACCAAAGCAACACAAGCTTCACCATGTCATCCTTCTATAGTCTTGAGTGTTCTGATTTTACTGGATCAGTGGTGCAGAACCAACAGCATGTCAAGGGTTAACAAGTTTACTCTTGAAGCAGTCATTAACGTTTCAGGAGAAAACTATGATCCTCATCCAGCAAAATCTGACAGTCTGCAAAGAAAAAGCCCTCTATGATGACGGATAAAAAAATGCCGACACATGCGTCAAATTCTCTTTTGGGATGATTGCTTTGAGCCACTAGATGGCGAAGTATCATTAATACAGTTTTTCTCGATTGCTTACACACATTTAGCGAACCATGGGTCAACTTAATCTAATGCTCACATTGATAGGTGAAAATTCACCCTAGTTACCTCAGGACTCCGGAGCTGCATATAAGTATATTTATTAGACAAACAACAATTGCAATCGGGCTCACTCCCAGCACAAGGCTGAAAGTGAAGCAATGATAAACACATCGCACAAGGTGTATATAGACAGAAGTTGAGCGTTCAGCAGGGAAAACCACGTGGTGGATTTCTGATGTCCGAGGCAAGGATGGAAGTTTTGCAAGGTCGGAAGAAGCACAGTTCGAACCTTCTTATCACTTCTGGTCTAAACATGCTCTTGTACAAATGCAGACTAAGTGGCACCTAATATTCTAAGTTACACACACGCAGAAACACAGAAAAGCCATGTTCCTGCTTACATAAGTACATGATTCATATAAGGTAATTAATAATACAAGGCACTTGATTATTATATTCTTCAGTCATTAACAGTGTTTGGAAATTATCTCCATCACACATCTTCTTTGCACAGCAAGAGTCTTCTCTGGCGAATGGGTTAACTATTTCTCATTGCTTTCACACAAATTTCTTTGAGTTTTAACACACTTTTCAAAACAGTTAACACACTTCTCAGAGAAAGACACAAAACCATTTTGAATAACCATGTCAACACATTGCAGACACTTAGTAGCAGCCTACTGAAACTGCTCCCTATATTCTAAATATCGTCAGCACCTGTGTGAACTCTCTGTGCACAACTAATCAAGTAGTTCTCAACCTCTAAAAGAGGTCAATAGATTTATTTTGATACCAAGCATGGATCGAGAAGGCCGCCACCAAAAATAGTGCAATAGGCTATAAATACTGTAAATATACAGTAATCAGAATTCTACCGTATATGTTGTAAATTACTTTAGTGAAACTACAGTTCTACATTGTATTGTGGCAACACACTTTACAAAAGTATAGAAATGGTTGTTGCCAAGAGTGCAAATACAATGAAACACAGTACAGTAAATTGACTGTAAAGGCCATCAAAGTGTCATTGTCATTGCCGAACGTACAAAAGATTGATGCCACAGTATGATGGCTCAGGTTTGGCTGAACCCCTTGGCCAGCCTCTCTCATGGGGAGGTCATGATTGACTACGTGATCAATGACTGTTGCCCTAATTGCATTAGAGCATCTTACATGAATGCCACACAGGGGCCCCTCTATTTCTACTATGGCCTCTTCCTTGTCCTCATCCTAGTCCTTGCTGAGGTGCACACTGGCCCACACTGGTGGCAGGGGGAGACCGTTCACTGCAGAACAGATTTTACCTTTTTACTCTATCTTGAAACCTGTCTTCTTACAGTATCCAATCTAATGTGGAAAAATGACTGCAATAAATATTTTTGTGTCAGAATCTTTGCCATTTTGTACACAGTAGAACAAATGTAAAATCAATGGTGTTGACAGGTCCTTGTTTAGAATATCTTTTACAGTATTTAGCAAAAACAGAACTACAATATTTTATGTTTACAAATGATCAGATTTCAAATACTTTCTGACAGTATATTGTCAAGAGTGCTCAGAACAAAACCCAAATTGTAGTATGTTGTCAGTGGTAAAACAGTCAATGCTGTGAGGGTGTTGCACAAAAGTTGAAGTGATGGATTCAGAGGTTGATATTGATAGCTGTAGTTTGAATTTTGTTATCCATTGTTAAATAAATGAGAAAACGTACATTTTCAATTGAGCACAAATTGTAGGTTTTGATGGAAATGTTTGGTTTTGATGGGTGTGTCATAAGTTTTGAGAAGGTGGTGTCATTCTGCAAACATCAAATAGTGTTTTGGTTATTTCATCTTCTGTTATGGGCTGTGTGTGAGCTGTTTTGAAAAAGTAAACAGTGATTGGAAAAATGTGCTAAAGCAATCGAGAAAAACTGTAATATGACCACATCCACATACTGAGTTCATCAATCCTGTTTTGGTATTTCCAAATGTACTCAAAGCATTGAGTGAATTTTGAATGTGCAATGTGAATGTGATTTAAGATTCAGCATTTCCCAGTGTCTCTGTCAGCTTTCTCCACAATTTGAATTAGTCAGTAGCAATGTGTACATTTTGAGGCAGTGTCTCTTTGACACTGTTGCTTTGACTGTTTTGTTCTAAAAAACAACTTTGCAGTGGTTAATAATGAATGAATTAGCCATGAATTTCACTGTCCAGGGGTCTCATTTACTCATCTTGCCACTAGATGGAGACACACTTTAAGTAATGTACCAGTATGATCTTGATATTTGGGAGTTCAAGCGGACAAATTCATGTCTAAAGGGTTATTCATGTACACTTTCATTGAAACATTTTGTTGAGTTTTACTGAAATTATGGATAATTACAATTAGTAGTAGATGTAGGAATTAGTTTCAAAACATTTGTACTGCTTTTCTACAGTATAATTTTGCACAGTGAAGTCTGTTGTGCACCCCTTCACCCTCTTCAACTCTTTCCCCTCAGACACATTTAGCCGTTTCACAGCACCCTGTTGCCCCAGAGCCTCTATTGTTAGACTGTTTGAGTTTGTGATGTTTTTTTTTTCTGTCCCGCGTCATTTTGATGTAGTGTTTGTGGACGGCAGCCTCTCGACCTTGGACCATTCTCTGAAACAGGAGACTGTGACATGTATGCAGAATGACCTCCCCTACTTTCGAACTTTCAAAGTCAGAGCAGTCGACATCAGAAGGGGGAGAGCGACGGGGGAGGGTGGGAGAGAGGGCAACCTGCCCAGCGCTGACGAAGATGACATATCCCTGTGCCTTTGAAGTTGGAAACGTTATACTAATGCATGCGTTGTATTTGCGTGCTATGTGTAACGGGACAGGCATGGGACAAGAGGACATTTCAGGACATACTTTCACAGTTACATTCGCAATGGAATGGTGTGGAAGAGTTTAATGACAATCAGTTAGTGCCTTCTGATATGATTTTGAGTCATTGTCTGACCGCTAATGCTAATCTCCGGATCGCTGCAGTACTTAGCAGTATGCTAGCTTTGGCGCTTTCCCGTTTTCCACACCACAACTATTTCAGTCTGGAGATTCAATTAAGTTCCTGTGACCTGCAAAGGCTGCGGAAAGTAGCATGTGCAAAACCAATACCCGGCATTAATGTTTGCTGTTCATCTTGCAACCAGATCCGCTGGCCCACCGTGGCGCGATAAACCCGACCACCTCTGGTGAAGTTCATCTCGGCCTCGCCGGGGTTAGCACAGCATCGCTTGCTGGATGTGAACTGGGCTCCAGGTGACCTTTGGTGTTTACGCTGTGCCCGAAAGGCTGAGGCACAGAGTGACGTGAAGGTTGCGGCCCTCACTGCGCTCATTACAGGAGAGGAAATTGTACCCGGCAGAAAATGTTAATAATTTTCTAGATTAAATATTTGCAGTCGACAGCGAGACCGACTCAGCAGAATGATGGTGGTGGCTACATCCCACGGCCCCTTTTTGCCTGAAGGAAAAACAAATGCCGGGTGAAGCAGGAAGATTGGTTTAGGTGTTAGTTTAGGTTTTTTTGCCCCTCGTGACACCATAATCCTATCTGTGTGTTCACAGGTAAACAGAGTTTTATTGCGCCTCAGTTGACTTTGACGTGTGTTTATTGAATTGTGCGCGTGGGTCCTCGGCTTGGATATTGCTGAAACCAGAGTGAGGGGAGTAACTGATGATTTAGCTCCCTAGAGACCGTCACTGTGGAGTTTGTGATAATCTGTTGTGTGGTGATCAGATAATGGATACTTAGCATCCTCAGAGGAGAGTGATATGGGGAGAGACAGAGACAGACTGAAAAAGAGACTTGAGATGATCCGCACTCAAGCATCGTGTTGGAACGTGGTGGTGAGTCAGTAGGAAGGAAGCTTTGTGAGAAGAGTGTTTTTTTCCTCTCTCACAGACTTCTGTTCCTTTGAAACAATAAGCTGCTGACAAGTATCTGTGTGTGTGTCTAAGACGCTTGAGGATTCTCCTTTGCGCTGACAGAAGGCTTAAGTGGGCGTAACTGATTCTGCCAAAGGTGTGAATGAATGAGAAAAGAGTGCGGGAGAGAGGTTCAGAGACGGTATGTTTGCGCTGAAAGAGAGAGAGCTAACACCTCAGAGGGGTGTGAGTGACTGCGTTTACCTGCGCCTTTGTCCTGTCAGAAAACAGATAGGCTCCGGTGTCAGACTCCTTAGATTTCTGTAATCAAACCACAGTACACAGATCAACAGGCCATGTTACCAAACTCCAGTGGTCAAAAAAGATGTCAGGAGTCTCGAGTTCTGTCATTGATTTAGAGTAACATTTCAGCTCTGCTTTCTGTTCACAGCTCTTGTTGTCAACCAAAAAAGCACACTGAAAATGTAAATAAAATTGAGACAGACACCCTAATATTTCACTGAGCATTTACATCTCAAAGGTGGAAAACCAGGACTCATGGTAGCATTACGTAACAGTCACAGGATCTGGTTGATATCAGTGTGAGTCCATTGTGACAGTAATACAACCTCACTGACATAAATTGCTACTCATTGACAGCAATAAGAAGTGTAAGCAGTCATGGATCAATGACCGTTTGTCCCTGTATCATGGTGACAGGAAAAAATCAATACATCTTGCTTCTCCTCGTGCGCATACAGTCGTCAATCTCTCTATCTCAGTCTGAGGCCGTCCATTATGACCTCTCTCATGACCCATGGCCAGCTGGAGGTTGTAGGTTACAGTTCAAAGGTTAATCCTTTTGAGACCAGTGTGATACTTGCCTCAAACTGATAACTGACAGCAATACCTGTCTGACAGATATATTAGTGTCCAGCAAAGCTAGAGTGTCCTGTTTTCTTGAGGTGGTGTAAGTCCTCAGATCAAATGTGAGATCATTTTCCTTGGATCTATTAAGAGTATTGAGACCGTGTAAAAGTACCCTCTCTATCGCTCAAAGACACACACACACACACACACACACACACACACACACACACACACACACACACAAAGACACACACACACACACACACACACACACATACACGTTGATAAGGAGAGTTACATGCCCCTCAGCACATTCCTGGGGTGACCTCAGGATGTCAGGGATCAAATGTGAAAAAGCGCAAGTTGTACTGTCCATCAGGCAGAAGAATTGAGACTTATATCATGAGAGGTTGTGATCCCTCTTCCTTTGTTCATCCATTTTTCGAACTCACTCCTTTTGCCTTCACTAGCCCATATGCTTAGTAACGGCATTTTAAATAAGCACTTTATCATGTACTTTATACAAATTAGCAGCTTAAATGACATATAGCTTAAACAAACCTGTCATAGTAAAGAATTGAACTAAAAAGCAAGGAAGATAAATACATACCCTATTAAGAGAAGAATGAATGCTTTTAAAAATCAGACGAAAAAGGCAGATCTAAATTTATGACAGTGAATAGCCAAGTTAAAGCAATCATAACTTGTAAAACAGAACTTCGTTAAAAGCAGCATTGACCAAATATGTTTTGAGGTTATTTTTCACACTCATTGAGTGTGTCAGCTCTCAGGCTTTCAGAGACAGAAATACTCAGCCTGTCAGCAATATTCTGCTCGCAGATCAGATCGAACGGACACAGCAGTAGAAATCGCTGTAATTTGACATGTCATTTTGGGTTTGCCTTATCATTTTGCTGCCTCATGGCGTTTTCTAATAGGCCCACAATAGTCCTTGGGTACATTCTAGGAGTCCAGTGTATCTCATGTCTCAAGTAGAGAATAGAGTTCCAAAATGACTCCTCAGATTCTTCACATGTTTTTTTGTTTTGGTATCCAGAGACAATATAACATACAACAGACAACAACATATGTTACTTTTTTGTGCTTGATTTCCAACAATTAGGGCCACTGCATATCTTTTTTTTAGTCGTGTTAGTCTGGGGCGCATGTTCTTTCTCCAGCCTTTCACATGCCTCCACACAGACAGACACAATTACAATAATGAGAGCCGCTACATATCTTTTGTTTAGTTGTGTTATCAGATACCTTTGTCTGGGGCACATGTACTATCTTCAACCTTTCACATGCCTCCACACAGACACATTCACAAAACCTCTCTCTTTGTCTTTCTCATACATACCAACCATAACCAACCAGCCCCCCCCCCAAAAAAAAATCCTCTGGCCATGCACATACGATGAAAGACATACATTTCCTGGTGAGAGGGTTAAAATATGAAGCAGCATGAAGGGCCAGAAACAATGGTGTCAGCAGAATGAATGAGTAGGATATCTGCTAAAACGGTTACACACCTCCAGGTGTTATCGCACTATAACTGAGCGTGTCTTCCTGTCTTTTACAACAAAAAAAAATACACAAAAAGGAATATGATATCCTATGAAACCTATCCCTTAACCCCTAAATGGAGTTTTATATGCTTGTGCGTGGTGAGCAGGCCGTTAGGTGGCAGCAGAGAGGTTGGGTGGCTCGGCCTAGGATCAGGCAGGCACACACACACACAGAGAGTTTTGCCTCTCGTTTCTCTGGCGCAGACTGCAGTTATGTATTTTAAAACACGTCATATTGGTCTGCGGCTTTTGGAGAGAAACGCAAGCATAATCATCCGGGCCTTTTTTTAGGCCGCTCCGGAGCGCACAGATGACAGAGAGCGAGGAGAGGGGGACACGTCAACAGGACATAAACACTAGTCTGTGCGAGTGACTGATGTGTAGATGTAGAGAGGCAGAGAGAATATGCATACACACAAACACACACTCACTGTCACAAACACACACTTACTTGGAGGAATTTAGGCCCATGTGCTAAAGACGAGGCCCTCTCATTGTACTTGTTTTTTTCTCTCTTTGAGTTAGCAGAAACTTTCACATTTCTCTACTAATAATGACTAAGGCTCGAGACCGTAGTTTGTCTAACTCAGGCACATACTGTCAGCCATTTGGGTGGAACAAAGCGCATTAGGATGCCGTTCAGAGCTACACCGCATCCAAGCTCATTTCAGAAGAATCTCATTTGAGCTGGGAAGAGAGGAGCAGGGTACTCAGTTTGCCTCAGTTCAAAGATGAGGAATAAATATGCACGCCTGAACTGGTAATGAGAAAGAGGAGAAAATGTAGTCTATTATACCAGATGAACAAACTCATGCACAGATAAGAGGTGAAAAAAATCAGTGAAAAAAAGGCAAATGCAGTATTGAAATGTTGTCTGCTCTCTTCCATTGTGAACCATCAGGTAAGTTAAACTTGTACAAGGTTTGTATTTATCAGAGAAATATTTTTTTAAATGATGACATCCTTAAAATGTCGACATAATTGACTTCTCTGAATAGATAGCACTACATTTGAATTATGCAGATATCCAAACACTGGGCAACATCATGTCTTACAGTGTATAGAGTTGCGTATGAGATAGGGGCCCAGTACAGATACTTACCACCATTCTCTGCTCTGTTCTAACCAGCCAAATAGTGTTTTTGCCCCTGTTGTGTAATTCAGAAAATAAAGAGCTGGCAATATATATATAATGAAAAATAATCTTTTTTAGATTTGTTTGATTAATTCACTAAATAAATTAACTTGAATGATGATTATAAAATTCATGCAGAGACACAAATAGACATGATTCAGGATTTCTGATTAATAGAAAGAGTGAACCCTGCTGCTTGATTTATTCTTTTGTATCGGGTTGCACTCAGCATTTTAATTGAATGTCTCCTGATTAAATGTGTTCTAATCAACAGTGACCATCTCCACAGAGGACCTTCATGTTCTACTCCATAAGGGGATAATTATGGTATCTCATGTGTGATTGTAAGTATTGCTACATCAGTGGAATTAAAGAAAATGTCTGTAATTTAATCCACAACACATTTTTGCTCTTCAAACAATGATCTTATTATTCAATACATACCCTGTTGTTAGTTTTTTTTTAAGCCAATCACTCTAAATGTCTCATGTCCCACGGTCGTAATTAATTGCTACCGATTTGGATATTGAGTCTCTGCCATATTGTGGGTCAGACTGTGAAGCAATTGGACATGCTCCACTCTATAGAAGGAAATATGACCTACCAGAAACCAGTGGATGTTGCATTCACCTATTTTATGCTCTGATTATATTCCAAAGATTTATTCTGTAATATAGATTTATCTCTCTTCAAACTCTTCCATACAATGTGGAGGATTTGTACTCAAATTCTCTAGACAGAAAATTTTCACTACTGAAATGGAAACCAAGAAAAAAATACGAATGTCCCATTTCAGTCTTGAAACAAAAGTCATGATTTGAGATACGGTATATACATTTATATTCAGTTTAAGTCTAATTTGAGGTAAGTTGAATGGGCTAAAAATGGCCTAAGGCTTAGTGTATATTGTTAAATGGTCAACTCCTAACCTTGCGTTGCCTTATTTTATCTTACTGAGTCACATTCGTGTGTGTGTCTTGGCCTCAGCAGACTTGCCATTATTGTAACGTTCAGCTGACGTCATGTGAGCATTCCGTGTCAATTAGCTCGATTTAAATGTGTTGTGGTGTCTGCGTTATACGCCGTGTCAGGCTTTTCTGTGGCTGGGAGCCTAGGCTGGACTGGTGGAAAATGGGACTGTGGGACCGGAGGACGTCCGTGTTTCTGGATGTCAGGGTCCGCTGGTATTCCATGAATGGAAACGCCCGCGGAGCCGGGGATGAGACGAGGGAGCTGTGACAGGCCAGGCAGCGTCCCACATCACAGGCCTCAGGAGCGCAGTCACACACACACACACACACACACACACACACACACACACACACACATGCGCCGTTACTGGGGGAGACAAGGCGCTCGAGCCATTTGGGAGCATTTGAGACACGTGCTTGCATGTCTTCACACACACACACACATATGCATTCTCACTCACACATACACATATGCATTCTCACTCACACACCCACACACAGAGAGGGTTTAGGAAAGGCTACACCTGCAGCTATATCACACCCAGGAACTGTCAGAACCGATGACGTTCCACAGCCAGAGAACAGTCATGCCGCAGGGTGTGTGTGAAAGTCATTGTGTCCTCACCGCTACACTGACCACACACATTCACACACACTCGGGGAGAAAAAAAACCTTCCATTCCCAAAACACAGAACGAACACAAACACACACAGACAAACAGTCACACTTTTCATTTGCCAATGATTCAATGTGTTTGCATAGCTGTGTGGACGCTCTGTATTTTTTTTTTATCTCCCAGTAAGGGACTGATGCAGATGTCTTGTCAGATGACGATGACCTAATGTGTGTGTGTGTGTGTGGTGATCTTGTAAACCCAATACCTCCGTGGTGATGATGTTTTTTGCCCTGCTTACTTCCTCAGAAGGCTGTATGAATAGGACTCTTGCTTAAAGGGAGAACAGCCACACATTGAGTCAGCCAATCAACCTTCCAAATCCCATTATTCATACACCAGTACTATTACCAAACTGACACCCAAACACAAAAAAATTCATTTTTAAATATCAGCATTATATATGATAAATTATGATGAAATTAAGGATTTTGTAAAATAGTAGACATTTGGAAGAAAATGCAATCTTAGTATCTATATGTATACAGTATATGTATGTTATATAAATATATACATATATATATATATATATATATTCTGGCAATATTCTTGAGAGTCTCTCTCTGTCCTTCTCAGGGAGAATTAACTCTCTGCAAATGTTCTGAATCCAGAAGCTTCTGTGCCAGAGCCAAAGGGCCGGAGCTAGAACAAGGTTCGGCAGCCTGGGGCATCTTCGCTGAGAGACCGCAGCACTGCGGAGAGGTGAAACCCAACGCCGCATGTTCTCTGGGCAAGCACGCCTTTCCTCCGCACGTGCCCTGCACCCGAGTAACCGAGAACTCCCCGGGAACTCGGCCCCCCCTGTGCGCCCCCCCTCCTAAAACCACGACGCCACGGGCTCTCCACTTGATCCCCCTGCGTTGACGGATTCATCACAAGTGCCCCCACCCCTAGACCAAAAATCTTTTAGCACCTTTTGCTTGTACAGATGTAGAGGCAGGAAGAGCGCTGCCAATTATCATTGTATTTACCTTTTCCAGTTTCTGCTTTTGGCTCACACATCTGAGAGTAAGAAAGGACTGATGGCTGCTTTTTTTCAATTCTAGTCCAATGTATAGGACCGAAAAAGCCCTAAGCGTGTATTCCTTTTGTGGTGCGCATTTAGTGAGGCCTGATCATTCGATTGTCGCGTTCAAAACATCAGGGCGAGATTACGAGGCCACCTCAAAAACAGCCAAGCCTCTGTGGGACGTTGAGAAATTTCTGGAAAAGGCTGGAATGTCGGCATCAGCACAGCCAGTAATCGCAGACTTGCTTTCAAGGCCAATACCCGCAATCTGCTTTGATTCGGACGGCCAAGCTAATAACAACCAACTCGTGTAAACAGTCAGAAAAGCTGAGTCTACTGGTCAACCTCCTACAGCCTCAGAGCTACCTCAGATCTTATGTTATTTCAGATAAAGCGAGAGAAAGACAGATGAAAAGAAATCGACTTCTTGTCAGACTTAGAGTCTAGTAACAACAACATCATAGAACAGACAGGAGGGGAGTGAGAAGAACCAACTTAAGCCTCCAGGCCACTTGAGTGTTTGTTTGGTATCTCCAGGATGTTCAAGTGTGTGTGTGTGTGTGTGTGTGTGTGTGTTCAAATGCCTCACAGATTGGCAACCTAGCGCAGTGTGTATATTTTTTATTAGATTTGGGATGTGTGTGTGTGTGTGTGTTTGATAGCTTAGGGATGTTGGGCTATTTATTTAAACTGGCTCGCCTGTTTCTGTCGGGCTCTTGCACAATGTGACCCTCCTCCAGCCATGAGAATCACTGTGCGAGGCAATGATCCTTACAGAAAAGTCCTAGAGCTCGCCAAAGCCTCCCTCTGCCAGACAAAGACTTCATTATGGACCAGAGCAGATCGCGACCACCCGGTACCGACCACCTTTGTGTGTGTGTGTGTGTCTGCACGCGTCCATCCATGTGTGTATTCGCCGACACATATCATGCCGGAAGGACGCCTCTCTCTCCTCCTCGCATCCTCATCCTCAAAATATTTTCCTCTCTCTTCCAAAAAACTCCAAATCCCACATTCATTCATTCCAAAAGCACGGACTCTCATTGGCCAGCGGAAAGCCACTAGCTGGCGCACAGCAAACAGCCCTGACAACTGTAAATAATTAAAAGCAGTCTGAGGCTCCCTAGGCTCTCTGCGGGTCAGTGGCTCTATCAGGTCTAATCTGTTAACACCTTTGGCCGCGGGCAGTGCACCACCGCAACTCATTGGTTTTCATGGGAAAAGTGGAAAATATGGAGAAAATCAACAGACTGTGCTTTGGGTTTCTTTAAAAAAAAATGTGCACGGGCAGGTTCTGGGGGCTACGCTGAATGAAAAGGCAAGATTATTAGCCGGAGCCACGATATCCATACACACTCACGCATATGGAAGGAGAGGGAGAGAGAGAGAGAGAGAAAAGAGAACAAAAAAGAAAACTTCTGTGGTTCTTTTAATGGTTGGAGCGGATTGTACATTTGGCCTGGATGCAAAGAAACTTCTTGCCTGCGCATGGCTTGTTCGATGACTTTTTCTGTCCACTCTGTAGCATAACTGTGACGAAGATCAATTGAAAAGACTGAAAATTATGTGTGCTGAATAGACAGAATAATAGTGCACCATAATTGTTAGGTGTTTCCTGCTTGTTTCTCCGAACAAAACCATGCTGTGCTCATGGCCACCACAAAGACTTTGGAATCCACAAAGACTATGTAGAAGAGCGCCTGTCATTGTCTTCTCCCATAGAAAGCCTGTCTGACTGAGGTGTTCATTCATTCATCACTGGATAAAAAGCACAGTCAGAATACTGTCAGCCAATCAATTCAGCCAGTCAGATTTCATTCATAACTGACTTTCCAATGCAAGGTGATGTGATAGAAAGTCAAGACAAGTCAAGCTTTTATTGTCATTTCCACGTATTTATCGCATATGTATCATACATACAATACATAGGGGGGAACAAGATGCCCTTTCTTGGGGACAGCGTGAAGCTTAGAGTGTAGCATAGAACATAAAACACATACAAAAGGGCTTCTACTGACGTGTAAAAATTCCACTTGGGCGGTGAGACGATATGACACATTGGTGAAAACAGCCTCCTTATCCTCAAAGTGTATGCCCAGGTGTATGTGCGCGTCCAAGCCAAATGTGTTCTTTGGTTTGCGAAGGCACACAGAACATTCCTGTGGCTTTGGGACTTTTCAAGAGGAGCATGCTCTCCAGCATTTTCTCTGATGACCAAAGCCCGCAAACACCCTCCTTATCTCAGATTTGAGTTGTGCTGAGCTGGGCTGGGCTGGGCTGGGGAGTCATAAGGATGGATATCTCTTCTCTTTGTCTATCTCTCTCCCTCTTCCCTCCCTCTCTGTCTGTCTCTTTTCCTCTGTCATCTATCTCACTCACTCTCTGTCAGTCTCTCTGTATCACCTCTCTCTCTTTCTCTCTTTCTTTATTTCTTTCTCTCCTCTCCAAGGCTTCTTACATTTCATAGTGGATCCACACCAGGGGGACATGCAGCCAAATTTTACAAAGTGGAGCCAAAAATAATTAAACCCTGGAATAGCCCCCTGGAATCAAAGTGCCCCGGTGTAATTAGGAGTATTTATACATGGCCTCATTTGATAGGAGACTGCCTGCAATGCTTTGCTTGTAACACACTGTCATTGTGAAAATGAATGTACAAATGCTTTTAAAAACATTGCTTACATTTAGGTATTCAACGTTCATAGTCTTAATCTAGTCTGAGAGATTTTGATGATTGACATTGTACCATAACATAGAAAACACCCTAAATGGATACACAGCTATGTCATGCACACATGCACACACATGCATACAATCATGGAATTATAATCAAATTTAATCACAATCAAATGTTTCTGACAACAAAATCAAAACAGTCACGTTACTAATGTATTCTACTTATAAAGCCATGGATCTGAAATGAACACACTCTTAACATTTCTCTTCTCTCTTTCTCTAGCTTCACTCTAATTAAAGCTAGAACCGAAGGTTGTCAAGGTAACTTGTAACATTGCTTCTTAACATCACCCATCCCTAGAATTGAATTTCATATATTTCTCACAAAACATTAATAGCACTATAATGAAACACAAAACGCACATAAAACGCACAATATATTGCACTAAGCTAACTCCAAAATAAACAAACTTTCCTTTAGCAACTGGTAAGGGGAAAATAAGGATTGAACTGACCCCCCTTGCCTTCCGCCTCTACGTCTTCAGGCTGTGAAGTGAGGGGCAAGGGAGACACACTTGACAAGGGGACCTCTTTAACCTTAAGCAAAGGAGGATGGAAGAGTGGGGGGAGCAGAGGTTAAAATGCATGCTGAGCGTGGCAAAAATAAACATCCTTGGTGAAGAGAGGAGAGGGAGAACTCCTCCGCTCCTCTCTCTCTCCTTCGCTCTCTTGTCCTCCCTCTGTGATGTTTTTGTAGCAGAGCAGCCTGACAAGACAAGCAAAAACCACGAAGCAAGATCAAGGAAGATGGCTGTGATATGGGGGAAGAACGGGGGAGGGTGGAGGGTCACTGGATGATTTTGTGTTCTCAGTGACACTAATACATGCATGCACACACACACACACACATGCACACACACGCACAGGCACACACACACACACACACACACACACACACACATACAGTTAGTTGCTGGATTCTAGGGCCTTGCTCTGAACACTGAAGAAGAATTTACATGAACTTTTAGTGTTTAGGTTGCCAGAGATGAAAGACTCGTCCCATGGCACTAAATGAGAGGAAAATGTCACTTCCACAATTTTTCACAGGGCATTCATTTGAGTTCTCAAGCATTAGTTGTGTGTCTGTGAGAGAGAGAGAGAGAGAGAGAGAGAGAGAGAGAAAGAATGCAGTATATTTACATATGTCTACATGTCTGTGAGTGTGTTTTTATGGGGAGGATGCCACTGCTTTAATATGATGTTATATGCTGATACATCAGTGTCACTTAGCGACAGTTACAGCAGACATGGGGCCTGGATGGGTTTTTTTGTATCCCATGTCAACAATGTCCATATAAAATCAGATTTATACACTAAATTGCACGGCTCTGTGAGGACAAGCTTGCCAAAATAAGACTGTGGGAAGGAAAACAGGAACATAAAACCTGTGCAAAATTGAAGTGGTAAAACAACTTCAAGAAATGGCTTAAAGTAAATGAAAATGCTGGTAATGAGCTTAAGTGTTGTGGGCCCTCTGACAGTTCTATGGAAGCTATTATGTCCCATTCATAGTTCAGTCGTAGACTGTCTGATTGACTTTCAGGGCCCAACTAATAAACAGTTGTCTAAATGGCTTTGCGTGCAGAACACACTGCTCTTTTCTACTCGGCGAAATACAATTTTAAAACTCATTGGCAAAAGAGTTTTTTTTTTTCGTCTTTTTTGAAATAAGTAAATTGACTCTGGAAGCCCTGAGATTGTGTCTATTTCTCACAAGTTTGCGCTGCGTGGAGGGTGAAATGTAATTTCCAAAGTCAACAGTAATGATGTTAAAGTGCTCCTCCGTCGTGAGCTGAATCAAGCGGCTTGTAAAATAAGCTTGCTCTCCTCACAAAGACGCACAAAGAAAAAAAATAAAGCCAGGCGCTCGCCCCATTAAAACAACGGCTGGTTTGTCTGTTGATTTTCAAAGTGGGAAACAAAAACAGAACTTGTTGTTTTACATTGCGGTGGTTTGTGTGCTTTTTTTTTTTGGCGGTGGCTGGAGGAATGCGCTTGCTTGCTTGCTTGTGCTGAATGTGGGTGAAAAGTCCTCTTTTTGGGCTCCGTCGAGGTCACGGCGCACAATAGGAGCTTTCTGTTGCTCCGAGGAGCCTCTTTAACGCACTCTCTCTGGACATAATTTCCTCTGCAACAGGGGAAGAATAATAATAATAATTCCTCTTGACAAATCCAATATTACATCCGGCTGGGGTAGGTGTGTCCCAGAAAAGTGTGTGTATGTGTGATTGTCCCTTTGTGTGTATGACAGAGAGAGAGCGAGAGAAAGAGAGAGAGAGAGAGAGAGAGAGAGTGAGTGAGTTGAGTGTGTGTTGTTTCACCCCAGATGATGGGAATCAGGCAGACCTCCTAATCCCCCCTTCTCTTTTTCTCTTTCTCTTTCTCTCTCTCTCTCTCTCTCTCTCTCTCTCTCTCTCTCTCTCTCTCCGGTCTCTGTTCCTGTCATCCAGATTAAGGCCCAAGCTGTGTTGTGGTGGCTGCTCCAGAGGTGAAGGGCCCACGCTGGCCTGCCTGCCTGCCCGGAGCACGCTGGTGTGATGGGGTCTCACTCACTGCCTGCGTCCCTGCAGGAGCCCACTGGGCCTGGAGTCACACCGAGACACAGGAAATGAAGGAATCACGTCTGCAGCATGATGGGGTGTGAGGATACCCATACACACATATAAACTCACACATATTCACTCTCATGCACACACACACACACACACACTCACTCACACACGCACACACACATACACACACACACACTGACTGACACATGCAGATGAAAAAAGCTGTTCACACACACACATCATATTCAGACAGACATCCTCACTCCCAGACATGAACATCTGGTTCTGATTCAGAACAGAAGTGAGACATCTCAATATGAACTCCTCCATCAGGCAAAATACATATAAAAATACCCTCGCAAAAAAATTACTGTTTGCTATTTTTTCATATTGACTTATTATATGTTTTGTATTATATAGCCTCACCCATGCCTAAGACACATGCTATTTAATGTGCTGAGGTGTGTTATATAGATTGAAATACATATCAAAATTGAACTTGCATTGAATTCCCACACATGGATATGAATGAACAAGATAAGGATTTATATCTATAACATATAATGTTATAACATTTATAAGAACGGCACATGGCAACAGCATTGGGGTATGTATGTAGCAGTGGTCT
>NC_045159.1:14693536-14701036 GCF_900700415.2 Clupea harengus | reverse complement strand
CACATGATGTTCTGAAATCTGTGAATTTGTGTATAAGTGTGTGTCTGTGAGTTTTTGTTTGCTTTGGCATGCTTATGTAAATGTGTGAATGTTTCTCATAACAGCATGTGCCTGCATGCCATGATAAGGCACAACATGAGCATTTCAGCCCCCCCACCCCTACCCCCCCACCCCCACCCATCTCTAATTTGTTTGCCGTGACGCTCACACTAGCACGCCTATGAGGTGTTGCCTGATTCGGCGTGGCATGTCATTAGACGGAATTGAATTCTTCAAACTGAATTAGCTCGGCTCTCAAACATCTCTGTCTCCGAAACAGTTCACCGTCTTTCCCCCTCAGCGGGCTCTCCGTCATACCGCCCGGCCTCCACACACAGTCCACAATCAACTCCTGAAATAAAATTAGCCGCCATTAAAGATGCACAATTAGACACGGGGAAAGAACAGGGGACACTAGTTCCCCAGATGCCGAGCCAAAAAATGACCCATAAATCTCTATTAAGTAATGAGGGCCTTATCCTGCAGTCAGCTCTCGTTTGGTGAGTTGTCTCTGAGCTCACTGTGGGGGCCGTGGAATAGGATGCAAAAACGAGCCGTCAATCACAGAGACAGGATTTGGCAACGTCCATTCCGATTCTCTGTCTCCAACTTCAGCAGGGACATGAGAGCATCAAACACTGGAAAGCACGGCTGGAAGAGGATGCCGTGCTAAAACAAGTGGGTCACCATGGTGAATCTGAATTTGGTCAACAAAAGCATGAGACAAGCATAAAAATAGATCAGATAGGCTGCGTAAAACATAACTTTAAGTTTAAGCTATACTGTACAAAGTATTTACAACGGAATAATACAATACATTATATAGTACAAATATGTTATTGTAAAAAGGTAATTCTTCTCTGTGGTTGAGTGCAAAGGTTACTCCATAAGTAGCATTGCAGGGGAATGTTATACAGTTTGTCCATTATAATCTTCAAAGGAGGTAGAAATAGTTGCATTCGCAGATATACATTAGGTGATGATTAAGAGTTAGTGACATGTTTGTTCTATATTTCAACCCATAAGTGCTCGTTAACCTTGGAAGAGTCAAACCAGCTACTCCGTCGCCAATGAATAAAACAACAGATTATGACAACTCCATTAGGCATTTCCACAAATCAATTCTACTTCAACTCTCTCTCTCTTTTTTTTTCTCAGTCCCTCTCTTTTTTTTCACCCCTTCTTTCTTTCTCTGAGATCTGGAACCAGATGCCCTCTCCACACTGCAGCATGTCTCCTGCACCCGTTGTCACGGCAACCATTTTGGGGATCTCATCAGGGCCATTCAGCGCACACTTGAGAGGAAACTTCGGGTGGGCTGGAATAATTAGCACCTCCCAACTAATGGACAGAGGGAGACAGAGAGAAAGAGAGAGAGAGAGAGAAAAACTACATTACCCATCTCTTTTTCACGCAGGCAGAGCCAAAAAATAGTCTCTCCCCCAGGCCGCTCCTGCCGAGGAGCACTCATCGACACCTTTACACTGCATGCTTATAAATATCATTTGCTGCTCAGGGCAGCGGCGATGGCTGTGGCTGGAAGGCGGCAGACTTAGGCCTCTCTGCAGAGTAACATGGAGCCTGTGGCTTCAGACGAAGTCAAGAGAAAACGACACGAACAGATACATAAATGTTCATGTATTAGTTGCTCTGGATGAAAGAGTCTGCCAAAATGAGTGAACATAAAATGTAAGTGGAGATGCTTAATTAAATTAGATGGGGACAGGAACAGTAAGAGAGGGGATTCATTCAGTAATTTGATTGAATCATGCACTGTTCCATTGCGGTTGATCACACAGATGCAAACACAGACACATACAGAACAGGAGAGAAAGAAAATAGAAAAGGAGTTCAGAGAGCGCCTGAGGTGAAGATCTTGCACACAGGACAGACAGACAGACAGGGGGGTCAGTCAGACACCTCAGAGGAGTGACAGAGGAAGAGAGTGAGAGAGACAGGACACATTCCCTTGTCCATTCTCAACTGTCACTGAAAAACCTGGGGAATTTTTCATTTTTTTTGCACAGTTTTCCAGGCTACACAGTGTGACAGAAAACGGTGACGGGCGAGAGGTGGACAGATTTAGCCATGGGCCGTATGAAAAGAGAGCGGAAAGTGAGAGAGATGGAGGGGAAGCAGATGGAAAAAAGGAAAAATGTATCCTCCGACATTCTTGGCAGTTGTAATATGGGCTAGATGACCTGAAGAGAAGTTCGAAACAAGAACAGGGTGCTTACTGACAGCAAGCGCAAACAGGAACGAGATGTATGCCCGAGATTGTGATTGTGTGTGTGTGTGTGTGTGTGTGTGTGTGTGTGTCTGTCTGTGTGTGTGTGTGTGTGTCTGTCTGTGTGTGTATGCATGTATGTATGTATGTATGTATGTGTGAGTGTGGGTGTACATGTTTGTCTGTCTGCCTGCTTATGTGTGTGTGTGTGTGTGTTTGTACAAGTGTGAAGTGTACTTGTATGTCAGTACAGTAGGTGTGAGTGTGTGCCTGCCTGTGTCTGTGAATAGCAGTGTGTGTGTGTGTGTGTGTGTGTGTGTGTGACTGACTGATTACACCTCCCTTGGGCTTTGTCTATGGTATACCATTCCTAGGTGTATTGCTCTCAATATCGCTGTTATGGCCTTGGAATGCTGATGCTGTGGAAGCTGCTGGAATTGTTGTGTGCTTTGGGGGGAAATTCCCATAATTGGATGATGTGGCTCCGGAGCTGCCGCCGGCCCTAAGCGCCGCCATTGCTCTGGCCCCCTTCTGCACACACTCCACCTGGAGGATATCGCTGTTGATTATTTTCACGATAAGCCATTCGCAGAGTATTTCCCTCCCCCCCCCCCCCCTCCCCTATAGTAAATAAAGAGGTGTATAGCAGAGTTGAGACTGCGATGATTAATACTGTACAGCCACACAGTGGACTTGGGGTTGATGGAACGCCCCACTCCGGCAGAAATATATTGATAGCGCAGACTTCCTTGTTTGATTTAAGAGACCACTAAAAAACGTGCTCTCAGATTCTACATTTTGATATCTTTACGCGCCGGCCCGAGTCCCTGCCAGGAGTGGCTTTCATCGCAGGCCAAGTTTTCATTATGATCTCCACATTTATGTATAAATCACGCCTGCCCACCTCCCGTACTGCACGCACAACACGCCACAATGATGAACTGGGAGAGGTAGAGAGGGACTGGAGGAGAGAGAGAGAGAGAGAGAGAGAGAGAGGAAGAGAGACAGAAAAGAGTGAGAGATGTGGTCAGATAAAGGACACCCTCGTTTGATGGCTATTGACTTGACCATAATGAGCCACTGTTACTCTCATTTCCAAAGCACGCTTCTCTCGCGTAGTGTGCGGACTCGGCCGATGATACGTGTCAACGTCCCACACACATGCTGGCATAGGAAAACCTGTGTGTGTGTGTGTGTGTGTGTGTGTGTGTGTGTGTGTGTGTGTGTGTTTGCGTACGTATGTATGTCTGTATTTACTTGTGAGTGTTTCTGAATATCTCTCTGTCTCTCTCTCTCTCTCTCTGTGTGTGTGTGTGTGTGTGTGTGTGTGAGAGAGACAGAGAGAGTGTGAGAGAGTGCCTGGTTGACCTGGTAGCACCAGGCAGCACAGCTCCACCTCTCCCCTCCTCTCTTTCTGATGTTTGAATAGAGTGTTTGCCTCTCCACAGGTTGTTGATAGGAGGCAGATGTGTGTATTCACTCATTCGCGAGATGCGAAACAGGGACTTATTTCTCTCCATTTGGTTTTAATAGAGTCTGAAGCCTCTGAAAAAAATGGCATAGCCTGCAGACTCCCATTATGAGGTGTAAATCTCCGAGACTATTTCAGCCTGTGATAGCAGGAACACATAAAGCTTTCTGACTCACTTCATAACAATGTGTCCTCTTCCATTAAACCCACTCAGACGTACAATTGGATTTCATCTAAGAGACCCCCCCCCCCCCCCCCACCCCCAATAGGGGCTCAGAAGGAACACATGTGCATGTTGCATGTTGCACAAATTCTTAAAGCCAAGGACATTCTTATGTTGTATGAGTGTGTGTGTGTTTTTGTGTGTTTTTAAGAACAGCTCTGTAAACGAGGCATGTGTTTTTTTCCTTCATTCATCTAGGACAACAACAGACAAAGAAAGACCACCAAGCAACTTTTTTTTTTCTTTCAGACAGTTCACCACTAACAAAGCCAGTTCCTGTGACTTCAGCCCATTAGTCACACAGAGATGTGCAAACAATGCTGGCAAGAAACGTCAGTGGCGGCGCCAGACATTTTTTTCTGCAGGTGCTATGGGGGAGCTCTGCATTTTAGCGAGGGTGCTATGAAATTAGGGTGATAGCCTATGTGTCACATGGTTCTCTACTACTACAACAACTCCCATCCCATCATCTGTTTACATGTTTGCTCTATGAAGCGTCTTTGGGGTCCATGAAAAGCGCTAAACAAACCTTTTTTATTATTATTATCTAGGCTATTTCCGACGGACGCCCACATCACTGACAAAAGGCATACAGCATGTTATAGAGTCCGCAATCCCAAATACTTAACTTACTTTAAAACACTTGTGGTAGTGAGGGTTAAAGTTGGGTGCCAGGTGACCACTACCATGTCAGACAGAGTGAAATTAATCTTGGAATAGCACATAGAATTGACTAAAACAGTCAAGGAGTCAGAAGTGCGTTTAAAAGGTATATATTATTTCAATTCACAATCATCAATAATCGCATAGAACCTTATGTATACCTAGCACACAGACAGACTGCTTGCCCTAGGATAAAGAGTCTGATTTTTTTAAGGCGGCTCCAAAAAAAATCAAAAAAAGAGGAAAAAGGTAAAAAGTTAAAATCTTCGACAAAAAAGGGCATCTTCGCTGCTAATCAACAGAAACGAGTCTTTAGTGACACAGGGCAATCAAAGCATGCAACAAATCAGACAGCTTTCATTAATGTTACACAGCTAACAATACCTTAGTTACATTGTACTCCAACCACGCAAACTGTTCTAACCAGCTTTTACAAAAACTCCTTTGTTGGACTCCAAACATGGGAGGTGGATATTTCTGGAGTTTTGGTCTTCTCGGACTATCCTGAGCATTCATGCTAATGTCACTGATGCTGCTAGGACCTTGGTTAGCACCCTCAGTAGTGGTGGAGGGTTGACCTCCTTGACCACAACGTTCCTCTCCTTAAGAATCCACACCAGATACCCCTGGCATTTCTTCTTCTTCTACGTCACTCTCGTTTCTTAATCGTTCTTCCAAACGTGGACATTTAAGTAGCAAAAACCGATGCATTGTGATGTTAACTCTACCACGCACTAGCTCGCTTTCTCCTTCAACTGTTCGGTAACGTCAAAGTTCACGCGTGCAACGTGAAAATTGGGTCAAAGGTAATGACAGAATGATTGCTCTGTCTCTGTGTCTAAAACAATCTGTTTTCAATCTGTTATTATTTTCTTTTGTGGGTTAAATATTATTATCAAACAATAAATAACTAAGAATGAAATTAAATAACAATAATAAATAAACCATTATTTTCTTGGGGGTGCTATGGGGGTGCTATGGCTAATCCAGGGGGAGCTAGAGCACCCCCTAGCCCCCCCCCTGGCGCCGCCCCTGAGAAACGTACATCATATTTCATTATAGCCTTCACATCGTGGGAATCCAATATTGCTTCTTTGAAAGAAAAAAAAAACAATGATCATTTATCTGTTGCTTGGAAACCATTCTTTTAATGGTTTAAACCATTCAGTTAATTTTCCTAAACCATCAGCGGCATAAACATGAGAATTAATTTGTATTTATCCCTTATATTATCTGAAGAAATCTGTTTGCTGTCATCTGTTTTGGTCTTATCTTTTCAATAAAGTTCCAGAAGTTGTGTGAAGATTATGAACCCTTTCATTTCGAGGTTTAGAGGTGACAGGCAGAATGTGTATTTATTCACACTCGATATGAGATTCATTTGTGAATGTAGACATGAGCATTTCCCTTCTGCCCTCCTCTCCTCTCCTTCTCCTTCTCCTTTTCCTTCTCCTCACCTCTCCTCTCCTCTCCTCTCCTCTCCTCTCCTCTCCTCTGTGGAAGCCAGTGATGGGCATTCCAGGTGGTCTTCCTGCTGTGTTTCTTCTCCCGAACAAAGAGCAGTGGAGCGCTCCCTGTGCTCGTCTGCCAAAACCAACCAATAACAGGAAGACGCCTGCGGATGAAAAGCCTCTCCTGGAGCTCCGTGCGCGAGGAAGGCTCCCGCCCCCTCAGCGGAAGAGGAAGTCCAGGACAGCAGGGCACACCGTTTGATTGTCAGCTGCTTTGTCTGTGCGTTAAAGTGTGTAAGTGAAGGCAGGGGTAGCTCTTGGAGGTGCAGCTGCCAGCAGACAGTGGGGTGGGACAATAGGAAAAGTCAGATAAATTAGCATTAGCATTTGTGTCCACAAATGCAATCACATCTCTCTCTTTCACGCTCTCTCTCTCTCTATTTCTCGGTCTGTCTCTCAGTCTGTGTGGGTGTGTGTGTGTGCATATGGCTTTATGTGTGTTCATGTGCTAACATTCATTTTTATATACATATGGTCATCCCACTGTCTTTGTATGTGAATACACTGAGGCTTTTGTATGTCCGAGTGTCTGTCTGTGCGTATCTATGACATGCGTGTGTGAGCATTGGGGAGCTGGGGTGTGAAAGTGTGTGTGTGTGTGTGTGTATGTGTGTGTGTGAGTGTGTTTGAGTCTGTGTGTGTGTGTGTGTGTGTGTGTGTGTGTGTGTGTATGTGTGTGTGTGTGTGTGTGTGTGTGTATGTGTGGACTGGTGGTGTACCCAGTAGAACTTTTGGGGGGATACGAGCCAGCAGGAGGCTTTCAACACAGCAGTCCTTTGTGTGAAGCCATTTCACACCTGTACTCACACTGTATATAAGCATGTAATTTACGCCTATGTGGAAACAGGAGAAACGGGGTATCGCTTTCATTTGGGGGAAATAGCTTATGCATGTGTGTGTGTGTGTGTGTGTGTTTGCGTGTGCATGCGAGAGTGTGTGTGTCTGTCTGTAATTTTTCATGCGACCGAAAGAGTGTGGATGTTTGTGTGTATCTCTCTGTGTGTGTGTGTGTGTGTGTGTGTGTGTGTGTGTGTGTGTGTGTGTGTGTGTGTGTGTGTGTGTGTGTGTGTGTGGGTTTCATGTACAGCATGTGTGTATGATGTACTGAAAGAGAGAGCAAGGACAGGTGAGTCCCTTGCTGGGGCACTGCTGCTGTGTTTTTAGTGACAGGTGCAGGT
Source organism: Clupea harengus (assembly GCF_900700415.2). Lineage (NCBI taxonomy): Eukaryota > Metazoa > Chordata > Actinopteri > Clupeiformes > Clupeidae > Clupea > Clupea harengus. The sequence continues at coordinate 14,693,724 of NC_045159.1, read as the reverse complement.
GCAGCATATTTGAATGTAGCCTCTGTCCTTTACTCTACATGTGTGACTGTGTGTGTGTGTGTGTGTGTGTGTGTGTGTGTGTGTGTGTGTGTGTGTGTGTGTGTGTGTGTGTGTGTGTGTGTGTGTGTGTGTGTGTGTGTGTGTGTGTGTGTGTGTGTGTGTGTGTGTGTGTGTGTGACTGTGTGTGT
>NC_045159.1:14676036-14688536 GCF_900700415.2 Clupea harengus | reverse complement strand
TCAGTCTTTCCTGCGGTGGAAAGACGCCGTATGTCTCCGCCAAGAGCGGCCCTGAAAGAAGTCTTACGGGGCGGTTCCTGCAGTGGACGCAAGCACAAAGGTGTAGGCCACCCTAAACGGCCTGCTAGTTCCTGTAGTGGAAAGGCACCTTATGGCATAGGGCCCTTTGCCCTCTGTGACCGCAACTCTCAATCCTCCCCATGTCTCAGTCTTCTCCTCCTCCCCTCCCCCTCCTCCTCCTCCTCCTCCTCCTCCTCCTCCTCCTCCTCCCTCTCTCCCTCTCATCCCTCTCTCCCACTTCATTTCTCATGTTGTCCTTGCTGTACCTCGAGGTATTCACAAACACACACACACACACACACACACACACACACACACACACACACACACACACACACACACACACACACACACACACACACACACACACACACACACACACACACACACACTCAAACACCCACACCCATGTACTTTCCCACTCAAGTTCTGCATCCCCTTGGCTTCCCGGAGGTTAATCTCACACCAGAAATCACATGATAACAAGACAGAATCTGAGGAACCTGAGGTGCTTCAGGGAGGGTGAGTCATAAACCGAACATAATGACAGGAGCCTGGACAGGAGAGATAGAGTGTGAGAGAGAGAGAGAGAGAGAGAGAAAGATAGAGTGTGAGAGAGAGAGAGAGAGAGAGAGAGAGAGAGTGTGAAGAGAGAGACAGAGAGCTCCCCAAAAGGCTTCAGCAGACCTCTGGAAATGTACACGGTAAAGACTGCAGCATGGTTTCAAATATTTGACTATATATCTAAGTTAATATTTCACTGAGCCAAACATATTTTTGAACAGTCTTTAAATACAATACAAAAGAGAGAGAACTGACTGTTCTCTACATTCATCTGAAACAGAATTTCAGATGATAGCCGTGCTTCCACATTCACTCAGTTCTTCCTAGTTGACTTTTAATCTTATTTGAAATTAGTGCTGTGCACTGGACAAAGACATTTGCACACGGGGAAACTGTAGGACTTAAAATATAGAAAGGGTCTTGGTACATCCTTCTGCATACCGCAAGGCACATGCGGTATGCAGAACATTAAGGAAACTGCTCGTTATGATGGCTTTGCTTGTTTACACTGAACCAAACCAAGCCGGCATAATGCTGCACCTCTGTCTGTTTCTAGACACGGAGCTCCAGCTCAGAAACGTATACAAAAAAAAAAATCCCGACTTCAGTGAGGCACATCATTTGATCATTAGCAATGTGGTGATGAATGTGTCTAACAGAGCCTTGACTGTATCAAAGGTCCAAAAACGTTTTCAAATGTGTGAAAAGATGCATGAAAAGGCAGTGTCAAATGAACTACAACAAAGACAGAGCTGGGAAATATCAAATTGGACGTTCCGAGTTCTGAGTTGTCTCGAATGCACCATAACCTACGCATTGGAAATAAAGCCTACCTGTTACTTTCAAAACATTGGGTGAACTTAGTGCTAGTAAGCATTTATAGCACGGATTCAAGCAAAGTTGTCTTATTCTGCGTCCGTACACTACAGAATGGCGAGGCAGAACAGGGAACCGGGAACCGAAACTGGGGCTTTTGACTGGCCGTAATGCTGCCATCACGCTCAACAGCATTGCTACTGCTGTCCAGTTGTTGCCTTCATTTATCTTGAGCACAGCGTGTAGGTGGGAGTTGATAAGAGCTGACACTGATGGCCTCAGCAGCTCTGTTTGACCAATCCTCTGCCCAGTGACTGGGCCCTTCAGTAACTCCTCTGATCAAATCAAAACATGTTTGTTTATTCTGGTGGAGGCCGTTAGGACAGGGTCTCGTGACTGTGCCGTTAAAACCCAGTGAAAACCTGGTAATCTAGTTTAAATGTGCATAAGGTTGATTGTTGTCAAATAGTCAAGGCTTAATTAAATACAACTACTCTTGCTAATCAGACTTCAGACAAGACCACTGATTTTTGAAGAATCTAAATTCTTGGGCCTTCAATGAACTTAGGTAGCAACTGAAATGAGTTACCTGAATTCAGACACTGTACAATCGGTACAAATATGACATATCATGTTTGTTGTTTGTTGCTATGCATCATTAAAGTTACATCTTCCATCTCTATGGGATTATCTACCTGTGTATAATTTGAGCTACTGATCTGCCGAGTGCTAATACAAATCAATTTGTTACACATGTGAGTACTAGCACAATCATCCCAACACATTTCAGTGCTTATGTACAGTACGGTGCAAGTATTCCAGTGAGACATTTACATGCCATTAAAGAAAGAAAGTACCAAAGTAATAGACCATATTGGAGACAGGAAAACTAAAGGCCATCAGCTCAGAACTGGCAGAGACAAATTTTGGATTACATTTAGAGAATCACTAAACCCACTATAGAACTGTGGCAAGTTCTCCAAAATGCTTGAAGCAACCTACCAGCCAAGTACCTTAAAAAACTGTGGTGAACCTATAGTGAACTGATTATGTTTTGAAAGTAAAGGGAGTCCGCACCAAATGTGTATTTTTTTTTATTTGTTTGGGTTAATTGCATTTTTATGTTTTTAATTTAGAAGTAAAAAAATATTCATGTCATCATTTTGGAAAGCATTCTCACACTACAGCATTAAAGTGCAAATACAATTTACACCGTACTGTATATCACTAACAGTGTGATGCATTAGTTACTCTTAATGACTTTTTGCTGCCAACCTCGACAACCTCAGCGACTTTCATGGGGAGACTTCATCAGCTGCATATGTTCCATTTGACAGCTCGTTTGAATTAAAGTTTGTAAAGGTGGCATAGCCTTTACTGTCACCTCTGTCTAAACCATCTGCTGCTCATAGATCAAAATATACCCACTCCTATTCCAACCGCTTTTCAAATGCAAAAGTCGCTGGAGAGAAGAAAAATGTGTCCCCTCTCTCACCATGTGTCTCCAGGATGTTTTCCAAGCTAATTGGGCAGGAGATCATGAGATGTTCAGTTAGACGTTGGCATACCTAACCAGAGTTAGAAATCAGGGCACAGTTCAAAGAAAGTCAAACATCCTGCCTCTCTATGTGTGTGTGGTGCACCTAGCAATTATTTGAGAAATCCCAGTCAAACCTGAATCGGTTGGAATGAGGGGCGACTGTAACACCCAAGGTTTCGGTGGCAGTGAGGGGGTGCAAGACAGTGATAATTACTAAACCAGAGAGACAGACAGTAATGGAGAGAGACACAACAAAGCAACACTCAACACACATGGTAAAGTCATAAATCATTGTGAAGCACAGTTTTCTCTGAGAAACAAAGGGAGGGAGGGAGGGAAAGAGAGAAGCAGACAGAATGAAAGAATGACAGACTGGCCGTTCATAGCCTCCAGATTCAGAACCACGGCAACGTTAAGTAATTGTTAAGGGGGTGTGCTCGAGTATGCGTGTGTGTGTGTGTGTGTGGGTGTGTATGGGTGTGTGTGTGTGTCTGTCTCAGAAAGAGTATGTTGGGAGTAAATAACACAGGAACAGGCCAGTCAGACAGAGATAATGAAGTCTTTATCAGTAGAATGTCGTGTCCATGTCTGACCAGTGATCCTACATGCTCTTTCAATGACAGGCCCAGCCCCCTGTCACTCAGAATGATTGATTGCTGCACAGGCACTCCCAGAGCTTTGATAGGGAGGGAAAGAAGGCAAGAGGAGGTGGGGGAGGTCGTTCCAGTCTGTAGGCCCCGAGACATCTGTCCCACTATCACACACATACGCACACCCACACACACACCCATACACACACACACCCACACACACACACCCACACACACACACCCTCACACACACACCCACACCCACACCCACACCCACACCCACACCCACACCCACACACACACACACACACACACACACACACACACACACACACACACACACACACACCTACTCAAACTTCACAAATCAGTGAGCATGACCAAAACGCTCTATTAACTGGACTTTGATTTTTCACTAGTAACTAACCTCAGTTTATTAGCTGCAGTGGGTTAGCTCTTTCTCAGTTTGAAGTAAAGCCTCGCATATAGGGTTGGAAAGGACACCATCTACTATCTATTACTTGGATTTGTCTTCCACCGGGATGATTCGCTTTTCATTTTGAGTGTTGTGATCTGTAATTATTTAGAGGTTTTACGATAATCCTATTGTATTTACTTTGTTTGTTGGATTAGCAGTTTTGGTTCAGAGATTATTTATTTTGAGAAATCTTATTTCTGAGCTAAGCTACTGTGATATAATTGTTGTTGTTTTTACTAAGAAACACATTGGAGTGAAAGTTCATGAGGGAACTGTGACACTCCTCTTTCTTGTTCCCATACTCCCTACAGCAAAGAACAAGCAGTGATCCAATTAAACTTTCTGTGTGCGCGTGCGTGTGTGTGCGTGTGTGTGTGTGTCAGAGTGTGTGTGTTTGTGTGTGTGTGTGTACTGTAACTGCTTGCAGACCTTAAGATGGCTAAATTCAGACACGGGTTGATGAACAGACTAATGAACAATGATATAAACACACACACACACACACACACACACACACACACACACACACACACACACACACACACACACACACACACACACACACACACACACACACACACACACTAAAGATGCTCCATAACTCCTGTGCTCTGAGCCAGTGCTCCTCTCCTGCATCTACGCTTGAGGGAGTGACGCTTCCCTGAGCAGCGCAGTCCTCCGCTTTCCCTCGCCCCGCTTCTCTTGGCAGCGCTGCAAAAAGGGTCACACATTAATACAGAGTCCATGCCTTTCTTTTGGTACACAGATGTGAAAAAAATCTCATCTCAAAAATCTCACAATCTATTTGTGTTGGGAGCGTCCCTGTGTATATTTGTGAAGGCCAGTGGACTGCAAAAAAATGACTGTATGAAGGCTTTGTGTGATTTCAAGAATGAAGTGGGTGAGAGGCACGTGGAACAGAGACACAAAGAGAGAGGAAGAGAGGTATCATTGGAGAGAAGGGCCTGTGTGTGTGTGTGTGTGTGTGTGTGTGTGTGTGTGTGTGTGTGTGTGTGTGTGTGTGTGTGTGTGTGTGTGTGTGTGACTCTGTGTGTGTGTGTGATATTGCGTGGTGAGTGAGGTATGTCAGTGCGTTCTTGCAGGCTAGGGGTCTATGGTGTTGTCGTCTGGTTGGGCCTTGGCGTTTGGACTGTCTGAGGGCACAGGCTCATGTTACTGAAGAGGTCAGCTTTGAGTGACAGCTGCTGAAAAAGCAGGACAGTCACGGAGGTCCAGTTACAAACACCTGCCCGCACACACACACACACACACACACACACACACACACACACACACACACACACACACACACACACATACTCCTTTGAGAGACTTCCAGCTAAGATTTTTTTCTAGCCTTCTTCTGGAGACTAATGGATGTGTGTTGTTTGTGAGTGAATGTGTGTGTGTGTGTGTGTGTGTGTGTGTGTGTGTGTGTGTGTGTGTGTGTGTGTGTGTCTTTGGATAGAGGTGGTCATTCCAACGAGGAGCATTAACTGTAATGAGATCCTGAGCAATTCCGCCATTAGTTTACTGTAAATAAATTCACACATACAGTTCCTCGTGACATGTTTTAGTGTTCAGAAATGAATGATCCAACACTTTTCTGTATGTTATGTTTTTATTGAAAAAAAACAATGGATATCATTTTTGCACTAAAGAAACATTATTTAAAATAGAAGGGCACTCTGAGACTGCAGGCCTCCGCCAAAGCCGAATGCCCTATCTCACAATGTTACATAAAAGCGAAACTGAATTCATGGATCCGCCCCGTGATTTGTATCCGCTCAAAAAATGTAGTGGGTTCTTCGTTGGCCCATACCCCACACTTCCACCAAGTTTCATGGAAATCGGCCCGGCAGTGTTTCCGTAATGCTGCTGACACACAGACAAACAACCCACATCGAAAACATAATAAACGGTAATAAACAGGTCAAATACAGTTGTGTACTGAATCCCTATTCCGTAATATTGGTACAAATGTGTTAATGTGTGTAGGTTAACACACACACAAACACACAAATAAACACAGACTTGCACGCGAGCCTATGTGCGCACACACACATACAAACATGTACACAAACAGGTCCTTCAATCAAATATTTGTAATTCCTTTGTCTCTCTTGGGAGTACACACTTCAACTGCCTTTGATTGTATCTGAGAGCCAGTCTATCTCTCTGTCTGTCTGTTATATCCTCATGTAAATAGTGTGTTTGGTTTAGGAATTATGCACCTCTGAATGTATATTTTAATCGATGTTCAAAATCACACGTGTGAATAGCTAATGTTTAATCTCCCTCTTAGATTAGCACACTGTAAGGTGTCCCATGCTGCTGTGCTAAGGAGTCCCGTGATATTGTTTGTGCCAGGTACATGTTTTGTGTTTTATTGTATATATTTCAATTAGATATATTACTTTGTAATTAAACTTGAATTAACGATGTATCAGAGTTCGGGGATATAGAGTCACGATTAGCACACTGTAAGGTGTCCCATGCTGCTGTGCTAAGGAGTCCCGTGATATTGTTTGTGCCAGGTGAATAAACTGGAGAACTTCACCCACGTCTCCCGGCTTTCTCTATGAAAAAACTACACAACGCAGACAAATTCAGAGGGGTTACATTGTATCTGAGAGCCAGTCTATCTCTCTGTCTGTCTGTCTGTCTGTCTGTCTGTCTGTCTGTCTGTCTGTCTGTCTATTTGCATTTCTATTTGCTCTTTGCTTGTGTATGGGTGTGCATGTCTGTGCCTGTGTTTGTGAAAGCAACAGCTCTTGAGAGAAAGAAAGGGAAAGCAGAGAGCCAGACAGACCAAAGAATGTTTCCCCGTGTTCTGTGTATTACTGCATTCTTCCCTTAAACTTAAAAAAAAAAAAAATCCCCCAAAAAGAAAAACATGATTTTGAATAAACCATGACAATCATGTTGTCTCAATGTCTTGATTTTTTTGGGGGGGGAAATGAGACTGTTATTAATTCAAGACAGTCTCCCACTCTCCCATTAGCTGTCTGTATGTTCTAAGGGGTTTCATGTAACAGTCACAGTGGGAGCAGTGCTGTTTTCACTGGGATGTTTTAGCTGTCAGGGAACTAAAACAGAACGGAATAACAGAGCAGAGGAGAGAAGAGGAGAGAGAAAGAGAGTCGTCTAAGTACAGAAACAACTTAACCCCCCGTAGGGCCTTCACAATTCTCTCTCTCTCTCTCTCTCTCTCTCTACTCAAGATCCCTCTCTCACATTTCTCTTCGTCTTCATTTCTTGTTATGTATATTATTATTTTTCCTCCTCTCCATTCTGTCTCCTCCATTCTGGAAATGTTCTTTTGAACAAGTGAAGACAGAGAGGAAATACAGTCATGATTACATTTACATGTATTTATTTGGCAGATGCTTTTATCGGAAGAGATTTACACGTTTGGTATATCACACGTGGAGAAGGCCAATTAAGGAGAGAACTTCAGTGGCGGAGAAAGTGCTGAAAGAAAAGGCCACACTTCATTTTCACTGCGTACTCAAGAGGCCAGATAGATGTGCGAGACTTGAAGGGAAGTGTGTTACCCAAAGACAAGAGTGAGGTGGTGGGAATTGAAGCTAGAAGAGCTCGAAGCAAAGTAATTTTTTTAAAAGGATAAAGGCAAGTCAGGTGGGTAGGCCGATCATGGAAGTTTGGGGCCTTTGGGGAGGAATTTAACCAAACGTGTGGCGATGAGAACCTGCTTGGGGACCGGTAGAAGAACAGTCTCACCACACATGATTAAAAGATTACAAGAAATTCCATGAAAATACATTTCTCTGTGTGCATGTCTGTCTGTGCTGTTGGTTCGTGTGTGTGTGTCTGTATGTGTCTGAATGTGTGAACTGTGTGCAAATTTCCATGCGTGAAAGTTAAGTAAACAACAAGGTATTTTCAGGTGACCTGGTCCTGTGAGAACGTGTTGTCATGGCAATCAGTATTTGAGCTATAAAGGAAAACAAGAAGCAAGCTGTTCTACTGTAGGAATGCAAATCACAGGATCTGAAACCAACCCACATACAGAAATGACACTCATGATGACCCAACAGGCTGGCATTGATAACCTCAACTCAACACACACACACACACACACACACACACACACACACACACACACGCATTCCCTCAAACACATGCATACACACAAACACAAGCAAACCCACAGATGTGCACGCAGGTGCTGCCCTTCCTTAAGTGGAAGCCAGCATGATCAAATGATCCCAGATGGAAAACTCAGATAACCGAATGTCACATGCATTTGTGAATATAGCAATCATCTCTCTCTTTAACTCTCTGTCCACATCCATTTTTCTTATTTTTTCTTAATAGGTGCCATTCATTGCAAGTGTTACATTTCTTGCTTTTAGCAGCTGTGACTAAAAACATCAAATGTCTTTTGATCAGATGGATTCAATCACAGCATATGTGGACTTTAGCCAGAGTCACAGTGAAGCATATCAACGGAAACATGGATTAATGTACCGTGCAAGTATTACACAAGATTTTGGTATGTGCAGAGAGCCTTCTGCTCGACAGTAACAGTGTGAGAAACATAAGAACCCAGAATCAGCACTGGTATGTCAGCCTCTCCCCTGGAGAAAAAAAAAAGAAATTCTATTCATTGTGTGGCAAGTCTTACTGACTCTTTCACTTAAGCATGGGAGATATGTTTAAAACATAGATGTGCTGACGCCCGTATCAGGCTTTTGTTGCCACCACATTAGATGATCATTTGATATTTACAGGGCCCACAGTCATGCAGATTAGCTCATTGATCAGGCCTCCACCCCTCTGCCATGCCTGGGGACATCAAACACAAACAGAGATATCCACTCCATTCTCACCGGCCTTTTGACACGACCAGAGAGCTCGTGGCTCTCCAGTGAAGCCCCGGCCTGTTGGGTTTGATCGTTTAACATCTGAATGGAGATCAGTCAAAGCTTAACTGATGACACAATCAGAGGTAGGGGTCCACTCTCTCTCTCTCTCTCTCTCTCTCTCTATATATATATATATATATATATCAGTGTCTTTTTCTTACACTCACACACTCACACACTCACACACTCACACACACACACACACACACACACACACACCCACACACACACATCACAGGAGGCACAGCAGTAGGGTTGATAGATGAGAATGTAAAGTGACAGGAGCAGAAAGCCAAGTGGTTCAGCAGCAAAAGCAAACCTGTTTTAAATGAGCTTAATGGTAATGAAATGCATGCATCCCTTAATGTTTAGCTCCTGTCTTCTCTGTCTCTCTCTTTCTCTCTCTTTCTCTCTCTATCTCTCTCTATCTCTCTGTCTCTCTGTCTCCCTCTCTATGTGTGTGTGTGTGCTTTCATTACACCTTTAAAAAGCAATCCTTATTTGTTTTTCTATCGCCAACTGACGTAGCGATGACCGTATAACCAAACCTATCCAGACATGCCTCACTTTCATATAGTAATAAAAAATGAATATCCACACAAAAATAAGGACAGAAAAACCTGCTGCCGCCTCCTCCTTGAATTACCCGAGGACATAAACTATGAAACCACACACAAATTAGACATCGGTCCATATTAAATAAACACACCATAACCTCCCCTCACTGAGTGTTTTGCATATAACGTAACGTTTATATGCAAAAGAGACTGAGTCAGCAGCGATGGCTAGTGTAAATAAATTATCATTACTCATACAGATGATGAGAAAACAGCCATGGTATATTTAGCCTTTTTTTCCGTGAGACATGATGACATTCCTGGCCTGTTTGTGCTGGGCGCTTTTAGAGCCGCTACTCATCACATGGCATGTTTGTGTTTTGACTGAAAACACCAGTCAGCTGCCTGTAAAAGGAATCGTTCGGCGACGCTCCTGTCACGCTCGTCCGTCTGTGTCCGTCCGTCTGCGCTGAAAAAAACAACCGCCGCAGCAACGTTTTCCCGAGACGGAGCGGACGGCGAGCGCTAATCCATATCGTTGAGGTCCGGTTTGTAACACAGGGAGTAAGAGGAGAGCAATCAGAGCACACTTATGGAGAGAGGGAAGTCTATAATTGATGCATTACTCAAGCTGGGCTCTGAAGATCCCTCACTGACATATAATCAATAGAGCATTCTTGTGCTAACGCTAATGGGCTATTTAAATGTTCATCAGGCACAGCCGACAAACCTTTTATCACTCCAGTGGGCCCTAATGTGCCCCTCTGGTTACAAGAGGATGAGTGTATGAATCAGTCACAGGGGAGTTCGGCTTACATATAAGGAAATTACTTACATTAGGAAATTATTCAAGTTGAAGAGTTTGCTTGCAAAATTTATCCAATTGTATAAAAATGCATATTCATGTTGAGTCCTTATTCCTCTCCCTGTGTGCATGTTTTTCACCGGCCTTATGACATAATTGTCCTTAAAGATTATATATTTCCATTATAGAACATAAGATGTTTCCCTAAGTAAATTCATGTTACATGAGTTACTGGTCCTTGTCGCTAGTCGAGATCGCATGAGGTAGTCAGCTTGAGACAGTCAGTAAGCTAGGTCACGGAAAAATATCAACCAAGCCAAGCCCTCAATCAAGCTACACAAGCTAGCCATTTACTTGTGAAGCCTTTTTCTCTTCTAGCAATGCACACAGACACACTGTTTTTCACAGACAGCTGGGGAGATGATCATCATAAATGAAAAAAAAGCAATATAACCATCAGAAAGAAAATATTGTCATGATCTTGAGTGGAAGGAAGCATTGTGAGGCTGAGATCTCATTCCTTACAGCAATTCCTGTGCTCCATTCACTGCACAGCTTCAGGAAATGCTGTTTTATTAGCAGCAGATTACACACTTACCATGAACGCTGGCTGGAGGCCATCAATCACTATAGGAGGTTTCAACTTTGGTGGCCCAGTGCTAGTTTGACCTTAATGCTGTCTTGGCCACACAAACACTGAAAACTATCAAAAAATCACACAACCACAAGCATCAAGACATGAGCACATAAAAAAAAGATTAGGACAATGATTCAACTTGCACATTAAGCCTTTGCACTCACCAATGCAGAATTGTCAATAACTAGAGTGGCCATCTCCTGCGGTCACTACAATGTACTTGATATAGGCTCCTTTATATATACTCCCATGCTGATGTTCAGCTCCCATTTACTGTAGTAATCATAGATAATATTGTTTACCTGAGTTATGATATCACATTTGCTTAGCTTTAATGAGTTTTCCTGAAATGATTAAATTATTGAACTATTGAAATTGAAAATGAACAAAAATAAATATGCAGTACTTTGTTCTAAACCAACCTCATCACATACAGTATGGTATTAGTGGTCACTAGCACACACACTCAGAGACACAAACAGACACAGACACAGACACAGACACACAGACACACACACACTCACACACACACACACACACACACACACACACACACACACACACACACACACACACACACACACACACACACACACACACACACACACACACACACACACACACACACTTCCGCCGGGAGGATGAGAATAAAGGCCTAATCTCCATCACATTCTGTCTCCTCTCAGTGTTCCCGCTGGAAATGACGGATCTGTCACACTCTGCACGGCCATTTTACGCCGCATTTACTCATCCCCCGAGACCAGTGCACACGATGGAAATGGGATGATTAGCTTATGGCTTCTCTCCCGGACACACACACATTCACACACAGACACGCACACACACATACACTTGCATGCACACACCTTTGGACACACACACACACTCACACACCGACACACACAAGAGAGAAAAAGAGCATACATGTCCATTTTAACACATTTGTATTAGATTATCTATGCTCATGTTTGTCTATAAACCACATGAACTGCATTTTCTATTAATTGTCTTATTCCTGGGGCTGTCACGAGCAAGAGGACGAAAGAAGAAGAAAAAGGGTGAGCGTGAGGTAAAGAGAGGGAGAACACATTAGTGGAGAAGGCCAGTAATGTGTTATTCAGAGTGGCCTCTGCTGAGTGCTGGAGTGAGTTGGGGTGTGAAGGTGTGTGACTGCAGTTGCCTCAGCTCTTCTTTCTCAGCTTTGGAGATGCTTCCAGAGTGAGGGAGGGATAATTCATCAAAATATGGGTATGATTGTGTGTGTGTGTGTGTGTGTGTGTGTGTGTGTGTGTGTGTGTGTGTGTGTGTGTGTGTGTGTGTGGTGTGTGTGTGTGTGTGTGTGTTGGGTGGGGTATGTGACAGCAAGGTGGGGAGAGGGAGGGAGAGGGAGGGAGGGAAAAGAGCAGAAAAAAAAGAACAAAACAAGGCAAAAATGCAGCCCACGGTAAAAGCCCAGGGAGGGCTAGGTGTGAAATCTGTCCATTACCATGAGTGGGGCTGAATATCCCATGAATAGGCTGCCCTCCCCCTGTCTGCCAGGCTGCTTAAAGCCCCACACCCT
>NC_045159.1:14663536-14671036 GCF_900700415.2 Clupea harengus | reverse complement strand
CATGTTTGTATGTCACTCCAGCTGAATTTTAATAATACTGAGAAAACAGGAAACTCGAGGAAATCTCTTGAAAACAGTCTGGGGCACAACGGCTTGCTCAGAGTCTGCAAATGTCCTTAAATGACTAAACAAAGCCAGGCGTAACAGGTGGTGATTGGTAGACCAGCCAGTCTGTTACAAGCTGTGACTGATTTGATATGAAAAATATGAAGGAGGAATTTAATTCGCTGTCAAAACAGGACCAACGTTAATGCTGATTTCAATATTATCACCTCGCAATCCTACCATACACACTGGTCTACTTGCAAGCCCCTCACTCACTGGCAGTTTGAACCCGCTCTGGGGGCGACTGGTCAACTTATGATGAAGACCCGAAATTGTGTCGTGATTGGTTAGTGCAGGCACTGGGGCTGTCCCTCGCTTGCCTGAGCGCTGCGCACGACGGCACTGTGTGCGAATAGGATCACCGTATGTCAGTCATCGAATGACTAGCCCGTGTGAGCTGAGACTGCCGTTAACGCATCGATAAACGATCGGCGGGGACAGTGGCACATGATCTAACTTTTTAAGAAGTCCTCTTCCTCGCTCTCCACTCCACAGCTAGAGTGTCTGCTTCATCAATCCCGTGATGTTGCTGAAATCGGCTAAACCCTTTGGATTAACGTGCGGAACACGGACTTCGAACATGAGTTGGTTTCTGCAGCGCTCGATGCGGAGAGTGTTCTGAGATATTTCGACTGCGTGAAAACCTCCGCACAGGAATTACCCAGCTAGCCAACGATAGCCTATTCGGTTCAGGGAATTTTGTCTGTGTATATTTATTTGAAGCCATTGGATGGGGTACTTTGGACAGACGTGAACATCAACTTTTATGGCGTTTCGAGACCCGATGTGGAGCTGATTTATGGTGTTTCGAGACATGATGGATAAATGTTGCTTGGTTGTGATCAAGAACTAGTAAACGCCGAGCACAGTTTTATATGTGCCACCTGGACAAGTATCGTTGCTCTAACCGGGAAAAGACAGCAGACACTTTCTTCTTAGTTTCTCAAATGCTCATCACAACTTGCACTCGGTCGTTGCTCTTCCTGCGCAGAACATCAGGTTCTAACGACTGTTGCCAGTGTCTCAACTGAACTCTGGTCTTCGGACAGTGTGACCTTTCATAGGTCAGTGTTGAGAACTTTGTTAATCGATGAATAAAATAAAAACATCATCCATAACTGGCCACCTGACACCTGAGAGGTAGCGACGCCTGACCACACGGAGCAAACCGCCGAATCCCTCACAAAAGCGGTCTATCTGGACTACCGACGCTTTTCAAAGAGGGACACAAACGAGAGAAAATAGGATTTCAGAGTTTACATCGAGCGATGCTTATCACACGCTACTGTGCGACGAGCTGTCAACGCGTATAACCCAAATGCGCGTCTGTTGATTTTGGATAGAGACGGGCGACAATACCGATTTGCCATCGATCTGAATGCTCTTATCGCGACCTTAATTCCTGTGCTTCACTAAATCTTCTGAACATGGCTGGGTCTGGAAGCTGTTGGAAGAATTACCTCTGGATTCTGACCATCCTTTGCAGATGTGCTTTACCTATAGCCAAAACACTGGAGGCAGTGGTATGGAGCTCACAAAATACCAAGTAAGTGTGTTACACCATGGCAAGCGGATTTAGCCTTGCCATGTGCTTTTATAAACATAACACGTCGCAACACCAAAAAAACGCTATCCTGAGACAGGGCTGCACGGTCGCACGAGGTTCAGGGTCTGAAACTCCAGTACACGCCGGTTGACATGAAACCCGCGGTGCTCTGCTCCCGCTTCTGTAGGCAAAGTGGGTAACGAGAGCACGGCGACTACACAAACACGTTTTCCCTGGAGGAAACGTCACATTCATCACATTCACATCTTAGCTACTTTACGCCGTGATTCAGACAACACTAGACTTGTGCGCAGACAAATACATTTCTGTGTAATTTGTGGAATTAACTAAGTTGCGCACAGGGATGCTCGGTCGACCCGACGATTACAGAACCGATATTGCCATGTACATGAATTTGTGCATATCAGGGACTGGGGGGCCAGCGGTAGCTATATATCACAGCCTGCTACTGTAGTAGAACCTTCGAGAGGCCCGAAAGGCTGCAGACTAGACGGTACAGATTGTTAGGCGCAATGTGATATAATGACATAGATATTGATAGGATAGTTGTTTAGATACTGTTCTGATAATATCAGCTGTTTGGTTGTTTTAGATTCACCTCTTACTACTTACACTCTAAGGCAGAATATTTTCTTTTGGAATTTAAAATAACGTTACTGATTAGCCGGTATTTCAAATAACTGCGACTTTTCGTCTTTTGAATATTGATCTACATAGATGAGTTACCAGACGAACATTCGTTTAACTCCTGTGAGCAGTCGATGTGCGTGCGCTTTTGTAGGTTATCTCTGTGTGTAGGCGGTTCCTTGTACTTGTGTTCATGTATTATCTTATTGTTGTGTAGCTTCGTGGATCGATTCATTAACATATTAATGCGGTTTTGATCACTTATTCGCTCTACTTAAGATAGTTAGAAAGTATGAAGTCCATAGGCTCTTTTCGGCGACACAACCCAGAAATGATTAAGAGGCCTATTTATTTCCATTAGGTTACGTTTATTTCCATTACTTTCTGGTTATCAACACCACCGCAATTTTAATGATGGCTGAAGACTTTAAATTTCATGTTATAGGCAGGAGATTATTTATGCTCTTTCACAGCAAATCATCCAAATTGTATCGTGAAGTTAGCCTAGGCCTGTACGCGCCGACTGTAAGTGAAGATTGAAGGCGATATGTACAGAGATTAGGCCTAGTCTTTTTTTAATGTAGGCCCGCGAATAACCAAGTTACCAAAAAAATGATACACAACATTGTTTATATAAAATAAATATTAAAACGCCTATAGTTTTTGAACACAACAGCATTGTAAAGATTAACACTTTCCGATGGTGAACTTTTAGATTGGGCTACGTTGGTTTAAAAATCTATTTCTATGCTTGGAGAATTTTAAAATGAAAACATTTTTGTCATTGGACGTATAAATACATTTGTCAGGCTTTGTTCACGTGGGTAAACATTTTAGGTCCTTAGTTAAGGGATACACTGGTGGGCCTGCCAAGCAAAGCAGGTGGGAAAATAGACCCTATGTTGGTTTACACCAGTTGGTGGTTGTTTTGTCGAGTAAGTTAATGTTTGTTTGCTTATCCCACCACAGAGTGCTTTGCATGTGTGTCAGTGTGTGTGTGTGTGTGTGTGTGTGTGTGTGACTTAGTGACTCAGTGACTGCCAGTTTATCAGGCTTCTAAAGAGGTCCTTCCACACTGCTCATCCTTGATTTAGAAGAAGTGCTTGTGTGAAACGTGTGAAAATGTGTGAGTGCAAGTGTTATACATTCAGATTCATTTGGATTGAACATTTTCAGACACAGAGGCAATTCTAAACTGCTTAACCTAACAGCAATACTAATTCCTTGAGGACATGAATATTTCTGGACTGTGTTATATCCCAACAATTTTGTCTTTTTATATTTTGTGAGTGATTACTTTTTTCTGAAACACCTTAACTTCTTGCATTCTCAGACAGAGAAGTACTTATTAACTTTGTATGAAACTCAGCTGTTGCCTACTTGCAGCATAGCAGCAGCCATTTTATGATTCGGGAGAGTATTGTATGTGCAATGGAAGTTGTTCTGTCTACCCACTGTAGACACACAGCCAGTACTGGTGCATATAGCATTGGCAAATGCTGGTGTGTAGATGCAAAAGCAAACTGTGTACTTTGCTCATTATTTCAGGTGTCAGGTGGATCTCTGTGCGTGTGTATTTGTAATAAACTGGGACAGGGGAGATCTCTCTCTCTCTCTCTCTCTCTCTCTCTCTCTCTCTCTCTCTCTCTCTGTCAGTCTCTCAGTCCCTCTCTCCCTCTCCTCTCTTTCTCTATGCTCAGTATGTAAGCATAGCAGGCATTCCAGTAGGCAGTAATGATTTTGTGAGCGAGGTGCAGGGCTCGAAGAGGCTTAAAGCTCAGTCCAACTCCACGGCAGACATATGGGGCTCTGCACCACTAAGTCACTCAGCAAAGAGGCTTAGCCCGCTTTCCACTGTAAGTCTCACACAGTGGCCGGCCAACCCTGCTCTCTCTCTCCCTCTCTTTCTGTCTGTCGGTCAGTCCGTCCGTCCGTTCATCCGTCTCCCTCTAGGTCTCTCGCGCTTTTTCTCTCACACACACTTACCAAAGTTCATGCATTCACTTGAAGTTCTTTCAATATGGATTTTGGATATAGGTTTGACCAAACCATTTATTTGGTTGTCCATGGTGGCTTTCGCTCTGCTTTATTTTTTTAATTACAAAAATATAATATATATTTTACACTAATTACAGTCACCATTTTTGCTTAGATGTGTAGCTATAGTTTCCTAGTCATGTAAGCCTTTGTTCATGCTTAGAGATGGTACAATGGTACTCTCATTGTGCGAGATATGTAAAATGTATAAACATCTCCTGCAACCTACTGTTCTATTATAGGGGAGTGGAGGCCAGCTGAAATGGCATAATTATATAAATTGCTCCGTGGGCGTGCTGTTGCCAAAGTTAAATGCAGTGCACTAATGTAACATATGAAGGGTTAGCAACTTTACACAGAGTTAATACTGCTATCTGAAAATTGTTGCATGGAAATTAACTTAAGAGAGACAAAACGTTCAAAGGGGAAGGCGAAAAAGTAAAGTTCAGAAAAAATAATAGACCTGGAAGTATGTTGAAAATATGTTGTAAGTCATGATTGCTAAATATTGAATAATTACTGAACAAATTATTTTTGGCGTCACGATAAAGGGAATAGAAATGCTAGTAATAATTAATCTGTATTGGCATTACAAAAACCCAATCATTACACAGCATCAGGAGGGGGCCATTTGAAAAGTTAATGAGCCAGTGAAATATTTACCGTAAATCCAGTTTTTCTACATGAGCTGAAATATTTTGTAAAATCGGCCTGAGGTTTACGCTGACGAATACTTGGATAGGGTTGCGTGAGAGTTTCAGGAGAAAACGGCACTGGGTTTCTTTCTCATGTCTGTCTCCCTGAGTCCGAAAAGAAAGGAGGAGGCCGTGAAGCTTCATGAAGGAAGCGGGACTGTAATCTGACGGAGTGATATTGAGCTAACCTGTTAAGCTTTAATTTCTCAGGGGGAGTTCCAATGAAGAGCTAATTGAAAATCTGTCTCTCATTATCCCCGCAATGTGCTTAAGGTCCACACTGGAGTAGGCACTGTGTCGAGAACCTGAGGCTCATTTACCGTTGTGTTAAAAAAACACACAGCCATTCACTTACTGACACCCACATACACACACACACACACACACACACACACACACACACACACACACACACACACACACACACACACACACACACACACACACACACAGAAACTGGAATGTTTAATCAGATTTCGAGATACTTCAGACGACAAGAGAGATTTGCCTTGACGTTAAAAAGTATAGCAATTGCAGTCATACGTTAACAATTGCTTCTCCCCATGCCTTTACTAAATGTCTGCTTGTTATTTGTGCTCTTCAGCCGAACTCTGAAAACACTTAGGTTAATATGTTCCTGGTGTATTTGCATAGTTATATGACTTGTATTTTCACATTTGTATCCTTGTGTGCTTTATCAGCCTTTCCAGGCATTTATAAGAAAGGGAGTTGAACTTTTGCTTTCACGAGGGCTTGTTCTTAACTGTAGTGGAGTCAGCTCTGAGCTATGTAAGGTTCATGCTTAAGGTGAGTTTGTGCTGAAGTATGGATAATCTCTCCACAATTAACACTGGCGTGTGGAGTGCATTAGTGCAGCTCCCTCGACACCATCTTGGCCCTCGACTCATAAGAATATGTTGTTGTTTTTCTTCCTCGGAGACCTTCGTATGGAAGGCAATATTGTAGTGTGTAATGTAGTGTAGTGTAACATGTACTGGAACAGACTGCATCTTGAACATGGCATGATGTTTCGAAAAACAGAGAAAAAAAAAGGACAGATTGCACTGCGCTGCGCAGCACAGAATGCATGGAAGTGGAAAGAGGAGAGCGAGTCTCTTTCTCCGTCTCTGTCCAGGCGTTCTCTTTGCCTGAATGGATCTTGAGTGGGCGTTGAGAGCTAGCATGGCTAATATTCCTTCTAGTTTCCCCTCTGAGTTTAACGAGAGTGAAAGCGAGCGGACATCTTAACTTCCCTCACTCTGACTCTCGTCTCACCCTGACGCCAAACCTTCTTTCAAAAAGCCAATAAAGGATAAAAAACTAATAAAGGATAACCTGAGAAGAGCCTCAGTGAAGAGAAATAGGCCATTGGACAAACACATTTCCCCATATCAGCACTTTTGAAGTACTGTCCCACTGAACACAAAAGAACTGTGCACACATATAAAACAGCAGTTATGATTCTCGATTGAGGACAGTGACACCAGGACTGCCCCATGAAAGTAGTTCCAGTTTCCTTGGTGAGAGGTGATGTCATGTTCAGTTAATACTGCTATCTTAACCAGCTGATATGGAGAGCAAAGAGTAAATGGGTGACGGTGATATCATCTGTAGGTTATCGCAGTGCGTTTCCCTGGCCCACGCTGGTGAGCAAACACATGATGGCACTTTGAGCTTAGCCAAGTCACGGCAGCGGTTAATGAGTAGTGCCGATTTATACGGGATACCTGGTGCTGGCGCCCCCGGCGTGACTGTTTCAGGGGGGGATGTGTGTGTGTGCGTATGTGTGTAAATGCGAAAAAGAGAGAGTGTGTGTGTGTGTGTGAGGGAGAAAGATGGGACAGATGGAGAGAAAGACTTCACTGGTATTTTGTGACTTCACTGTATCCATAGTAATGACTAGACTACATTAGTGACAGACGTGACGCAGGCAACTGGCCCACTGGCCTGGGAGGACGGTTGCCATTGATCTGAGTGTCTGAGTTCTAGTTAATGAGCTTGTGCCTGTGTGTGTGTGTGTGTGTGTGTGTGTGTGTGTGTGTGTTTATTAGCTGGCATAGTTTCAGTTTTGTTATCTGTATTGGCAAAGAGAGATCACAGTGATTCATAGCGACGAGATTCAGAGTAACCGTGTGTATCTTGTATCATTTTTCATGATGTCATGGGGTGCATGCAAGTATGAGGGACATTCCTATCTGGGCAGCCAACGCGGTTTGTTCACATGACTGTATTTGACTGTTGGGTTGAGTGCGTGTGTGTGTGTGTGTGTGTGTGTGTGTGTGTGTGTGTGTGTGGTTCTATGTGTTTTTTTGTGTTTGGATGTGTGTGTCTGCGTCGGTGATGATCAGAGTGTGTGTAATTGAAGCTGACAGTGGAGAGATTAGCTCAGTCACTGTTTCAAAGGACACACACACACACACACGCACACACACACACACACACGCACGCACACACACACATGCTCACACA
>NC_045159.1:14643536-14658536 GCF_900700415.2 Clupea harengus | reverse complement strand
GATATAGCCCCACTAATAGCCTGTCTTTACTCCTTCTGTCTGAGGAGAAGAGAGTCCACCACTCCTCCTCAGCAACAACAAAGAGCTATCATTAGAGAGCAAGGAGAGAGAGAGAGAGAGAGAGAGAGAGAGAGAGAGAGAGAGAGAGAGAGAGAGAGAGAGAGAGAGAGAGAGAGAGAGAGAGAGAGAGAGAGAGAGAGAGAGAGAGACAAGCGTAGTCGAGTGTTAATAATTTGGAGAGCTAGAAACTCCAGCTACTGTTCAGTCTGTCACTCTTGAGTTGAGCTGCGTGCCCAAGTTCTTTGAGTGTTTGGATACTGACACATTTTCACACACACACACACACACACACACACACACACACACACACACACATACACACACACACACAGAGAGAGAGAGAGAGAGAGCGCAAGCGCGGTTTCATTATATTCTGTACAAGAGGTCCAGTAAGGTCCATGATCCATTGATTAGTGTAGGCACAGCAATAAGTGCTATAATTCTAACTGACTGACCCCAACCACATCTCTCCGCTTCCATCTTTCTCTTTGTCGTTCTGACAGTACTCACCCTTAAGAGAGATTACTTAGAATGGGAGAGGACTTCATAGTTCACTAGCTGAAAAGCTGAGACAGACAAGTCAGTGAGGTAAGATGTGTGTGTGTGTGTGTGTGTGTGTGTGTGTGTGTGTGTGTGTGTGTGTGTGTGTGTGTGTGTGTGTGTGTGTGTGTGTGTGTGTGTGTGTGTGTGTGTGTGTGTGTGTGTGTGTGTGTGTGTGAAGAAGAGAGAGAGAGGAAACGAGAGCCCAGGTGAACTACCCTTAGATCTGCTCAGCAGCGAGGAGAAGCAGATTAGGCAGGTGTGGTGGTGAGAACCTTCATGCCTAAAGGTGAGAGATTAAAGACATGCTAATTTCCTAAACCTGTGTTTGGTAAACGGACCTGTTTACTGCCAACCAAAACTCACACACTCACACACTCACTCACTCACTCACTCTCGCCAACGCCCACTCACTCACTCACTCACACACACACACACACACACACACACTCACTCACTCACTCATGCCAACGCCCACTCACACAGCTGTGGTCTTAACCTGTTTACTGTTTTTGTGTGGGTATTTAGGGTGGGGATGTTAGCTTGTGTATAGACAGCGTAGAGCATTCCTTCCCAGTTACCAACAGACTTATTGACTTACGGTCTCACCAGACTTACAAGTTAAGCAGAGTACACACACACTCACACACACACACACACACACACACACACACACACACACACACACACACACACACACACACTAGGCACACAGACAGTGGCGCTACAGTGAGTAACCAGGCAGAAATGAAGCTGTCTGCTTGAGTGACAGCTTGTCATTGTTCTTCTGTCTGCTCTGATTCCCAATGGAGAGTCCCCTCCCTCCATTTCCCTGTCCGTCTCTCTCCTCCTCCTCCCTCTCTCTCCCTCTCTCTCCCTCTCTCTCCCCATATCCTGCTCTCTCTCCGTCTCTCTCTCTCTCTTTCTCTCTCTCTCTCTCTCTCTCCCTCTAGTCCTTCTTTTCCATTTATGAAACGTCCTGTTTAATTTGCCCATGTATCCAGAAATGATGGATCTTCATGAAAGTGTTTGCGCGCGTAGGAGTCAGCCCTCAGATTGGTTGCCCTTCACTGGTTCACTATATCACACACACACACACACACACACACACACACACACACACACACACACACACACACACACACACACACACACACACACACACACACACATACACACACAGACGAGTGTGTGTGTGTGTGAAGTGCAGTGCAGTGGGAGGTGACATTCCCAGTGCCCCACAGCCCCCCCCACCCCAAACACTCGCAGCCTTTTCTTTGTCCTTCTCTTTTCTTTTTCTCTTTTCTTTTAAAAGAGTCTGTCTGACAGAAGGCGTTTGTACAGTACAGTGTGATTAAAGGCTTTCATGCGGCACAGACAAGGGGTTTGATTGCAGAACATTAGACAGAATCTATCAGGAGAGATTGGGCTCTTCTTATTAGTGCTGAGGATGGACTTGGAGGATACAGCACACACACACACACACACACACACACACACACACACACACACACACACACACACACATTAGCAAGAATGCTGTGAGGCATTTAGGGTGTAATATTACCTCTCAGATGCCACACTGTGTGTTGCAGTGTTCAGTGTCCCCCTGGAAACAGCCCCTGTGGGGAGACAGAGGTGCTGTGTGTGCAAAATGTGACTTTGCGTAGGTAATTGTGTGTGTGTGTGTGTGTGTGTGTCTCATTATCTCAGATTGTAATTTGTCTCTGATCCTGGAGGCATGTCCTGACAAACCTACCTTCTGTTGTTATAGTGCACAAGGTGCTTACTCACACTTTTGCCTGGTGTATATCAAATCTTTCTCATTTTCTCTCTGTGTGTGTGTGTGTCTGTGTGTGTGTGTGTGTGTGTGTGTGTGTGTGTGTGTGTGTGTGTGTGTGTGTGTGCGCGCGCACACCAAACCTTCTCTTTGCTTCTGTTTGCATTAACTCTCCAATGGACAGCAGCTCTTTCTCAGCTCACAGAAATGAGAGAAAATCATTAAGTTTTGCCCGGTCTGAATACGAGTAGGGGGCGCTTGACATAAGGCAGCTGGCGGTAGAACACCTCCAGGCCCTTCTCTCTCTCTCTCTCTCTCTCTCTCTCCCTTTCTCTCTCCTGCTCTCTCTCTCTCTCCTGCTCTCTCTCTCTCTCTCCCTCTCTCTCTCCCAACACCAGAGCTCCTGGGCCTGCTTCACAGGTGTGCTAACGCCAACGCCAACACTAGCACTCCTGCTTCAGCTCACCCAAAGGCTCATTACTGTTTTTTATTTTCATATTTTGAGGAGAATTTGGTTTCGCTGTGTGTCAGTCTACCTTGATTTTTTCCCCCTGCTTCTATGGCTCTCAGTTTCTCTCTTTCTTTCTCTCTCTTTCTCTCTCTCTCTCTCTCTCTCTCTGTATTTGTGGAGTGTTGTTTTGTCTTGTTTGGGCAGGTAGCTGGATCTACTGAGCTGAGGATAACAGATAGGTGCAGGTCAGATTGCTGGAGCTGTCAGTTTCTCTTGTGAAGGCCTCTGTGTGTGTGTGTGTGTGTGTGTGTGTGTGTGTGTGTGTGTGTGTGTGTTTTTTTCTCCATGCCCGCGTGTTTTGTTTGAGTCTCCCAGGCCTCCCTGGTTATGCACCGTTCCAGTCTTCCGAGTAAAACCTGTTCATTTACTTAGTGTAACAGACAGACCGAGAGGGAGTTACTACTCTGTGTGCGTGCGTGTGTGTGTGTGTGCATACCTCATTGTTCACTTTATTATTTCAAATTATGTCAATGAGTTACACTTAAACAGTTATACTTTACTGGTGCAAGATTAGATGATAAGCTTTATTGATCTATCTTGGCTGACAAGCCAGGAATGTTTGAACATGTGCAAACCTAAACAAACGCATTTCAATAAGATGAAAAGTAATAAGAAAATATGCCTTCAGCAAACAGCAGTCATTCCTCACTTTGACACTCTTCTCTCTCTCCCTCTGTCTCCCTCTCTCCCTTCCCCTCTCTCTCTCTCTTTCTCGCTCGCTCTCTTTTCCTCTTTTCCACTCTATTGTGTATGTGTAATGAGAAAATTCAGTCAGAATGTTAGCATTAAAAAGTGCACTGTGTGTATGTGTGTATTCATGCTTTTTGTGTTTGTGGATCTGTGTGCGTATATTTTTGTTGTATGTGTGTGTGTGTGTGTGTGTGTGTGTGTGTGTGTGTGTGTGTTGTATGCGTGTGAATGTCAGTGAGCATTGAGCAATAATAAGTGCAACAGCAACAGCTAAAAAGGTTTGTCTCGGCCTAGAGCAAATGTGCCTGTCCTTGTGTCATGGACACTGCAGGATGGTAACTGTGTGGTTGAGTGTGTGTGTGTGTGTGTGTGTGTGTGTGTGTGTGTGTGCGTGTGTGTGTGTTTGTGCATGTAGCCTCACGATATCAGTCTTAAATACGCTGACAAATGCACATGTTCGTGCAGACAGACACACACATAAACACTGTCCAAGCTAAAGAACAGGCCTCGAGCAGACGTTTCTTTTTTTCCCAACATCTTGTTCTGTCCTTCCCCTCTCTGGTGGGAGTTGGTCGGAGTGCAAAGACCAGTTTGGGGGATTCCTGTCTGTATCCCGGGAGCGCTCTCTAGGAATGCCACCCTGCCCCGCAGACAAGGGAAGAAGGAGTGTGTGCTAGTGTCATTGGTAAACAACAAGAACCAATGAAAGAGGCGGGAGAGAGAGAGAGAAGAAGAAAGAAAGAAAAGAGTGAGACGGGCCTGCCGCTTAGATGTAGTGTGTGTTTGTCTGAGCTACTGAGTGAGTGAGTGAGTAAGCGTGTGTGTTCATTTCGGCCATAAATCCACCGACTGTCTTTCTCACTCAGTCTTTAAACCGCTCTTCTCCCTCTCTCAAGCTTGCTTTGCCTCGCTCCTTCTCCATTTCTCAAATCCTCCCTCCCTCTCTCTCTCTCTCTTTCTCTCTCTCTCTCTATCTCTGTCGCTCTCATTTTCTCTCTTTCTATAGTTTCTATAGTCTCACTCTCCTTTGAGTCACGCTGTTTCAGAGAGGCATCAGAATGCAGAGAAAGAGAAAAGAAAAGACGCATGGAAGGAAGTAAAAAAAAAAAAAAAAGGATCAGGAGGTTAGGAAGATATTCGTGGCACAGGGCTTTTGTGGGACTGTCGTTTTGCATTTCATGAGTTTGTAATGAAGGGCCCTCAACGCTGCCTCTTCAGTGGGGGAAAGGTGCACAGTCGCGGCTGTGTTCAGTGGGCAGCGTTACAGTCGTGACTGGCGCTGTGTGCGGACTCGCCCCGGTGCCCCCGCGCGCCTCTGGAACGCAGCCCTCGCGGTGTCGGGTGATGAGTCCCTGAATAAACCTCAGGCCCACATCACAATGCAATTATCGCCTGGTTGTGGGAGGGCTTGTCATCAAAACCCCATCATGATATCAAACTCTCCTGGCTTGTCCTGGTAATGGGTGTTTGCGTGTATGTGTGTGTGTGTGTGGGTGTTTGTTTGGGAGTGTGAAATGAAAGCATTGACAGTTGGGAAAATGATTGTCTTATCAGAGTAGCTCATCAATTAATGATGTGGTTTATGCTTGCCTGGAAACAGTCTGTCATAAACGGGCTTCTGTAAGACAATAAATTCCAAGTATATTTGTCTTTCGTTATCTCAGGCATCGGACATGAAGTCATTCAGAAATCTTAAAAGTAATTTGTAAGTTTGAGTGGAAGTTTTTGTGTGTGTGTGTGTGTGTGTGTGTGTGTGTGTGTGTGTTTGAGTGGAAGCATGTGTGTAATTGTGTGTCAGGTGATAGGTAAGGTTAAGGGCTGTTCTTCCTCCTGTCACTTGTATCCTGATAGATGACAACACCTGAGGGCACTTGTGAAATATCACACAGGTGCACAGAAATAAACCCTACACACACACACACACCGTCTCATTAATGTATCAGTATTTTAATACCGTGAGGGTATGTTTTTGTATGGAATGTAGGTGAGGGCTTTCCAAATTCTGTAAAGGTTGTATAAATTCACAGCCACTGTTTCAAGCAATGCCTGTCTTCAGTATTGGATCCTTTTAGTTCACTGAAGTGTATGGAGCTTGTGTGTGTGTGGGTGTGTGGGTGTGTTCGCGTGTGTGTGTGTGTGCTGGAAATGTGCTGGGAAAGTATGTATTCTGCTCATATCTCAGGGCAAGACATGTGCAAAGCCTTCAGTTTGAAAGTGTTTAAATGAGACAAGCCTCCGGCCACCATCTCGGCTGAGGCTTGCTGTCTGTCCTGATGTGTGTGTGTGTGTGTGTGAGAGAGAGAGAGAGAGAGAGAGGTCATGCTTGTACACGTGTAGGCTTCTCTGTGGTTGTATTTTCTGTATGCCTCTGTTACACAGCCATAATGAGTTCAGTTTTGGGCTTTTCTAGCTTTAAGGACAGATGAGACAGGAGATGGGTGGGACAGATATGGGAATTGCGCTCGAGAACTGACCTCAGGCCAGACTCGAGCCTGGGCCCTCGTGGGCAGTAACCCGTGTACGGTATGAGATGCTAAACCTACCGCTGCGCTACAGCTATTGCTATATTTTAAATCCCCTATTAATACAATTTTTGAAAGCAATGCGCGTACTATCCTGATGCATGTCCTTTGTCAGAAAAAAATGGCATGGCTGCATTCTCTCCACAAAATTCCCTCTTAGGCCCAGACAGAGTCCACTTTATCTAACCTTGAAAATCAAATTCAATTTTCTCAGACCTGCTGATCCACCTGATGGAAGGTAAGTATCCAGGGTCGTTGTGCTCAGACCATGCTGTTAGCCAAATTGCTGTATAAGTAGTCTATGCTTTAGCTAAAAAAAACAAGCTTGGAACATAAAAGAAATAAGGACTTGTGATAAAGACTAATAAAGACTAAGACACACAGATGGCACTTCACAGTATTTCCGTTAACTTTAGCACAGTCCTTCCACACGGTATCCTACCTTTGTATGAGCTGTCATTTGTTTCACATTAATGATGAGCATATGGACTCATTGTAACGTGCATGCCCTCGTACACACACTGCAGCTCACATTTGACCCTCACAGATATTCTGTAGTGCCAAATGTGGTTAGTATTGTAGCCTATATTGTGAGAAGAAATATACGATTATAATTTTAAATGAAACTTGCCCGTGCAAAGCCTTTAAAATCATTTTCTTATTTTTCTGCCCTTTTTCTTACACCTCTAGAGATGGATCCTAAGAAGAGATTAGCAAGTGCAGTGCATTCAGAGCATTCATGTCGTCATCATTATCCTATAAGATGTGAAAGAGCCCTAGCTATGGCTGCCCCCATAATAAGTTTGAGCTGAGTTTGAACATTATTGAATATCACTATAACTGCTTAATGTGAATTGCCCTTGTTGTTTGACTGACAGTATTTGACCCAGAAGGTGTTCACTGTTGATTGATATGACACAGCAGGTGTTGCTTTTAACTTTATAGGAATCAGATATGAAGGGTGTGCCTTGGTCGATATGGACCTCTCTCTCTCTATCTCTCTTGCTCTGTCTCTCTCTCTCTCTCTCTCTCTCTCACACACACACACTCTGTGTGTCTCTCTCACACACACTCTCTCACACACACACACACACACACACACACACACACACACACACACTCGGCAGTGAGTATGTGAGGAGGCTAATATGGATCATTAGATCGCGCTGAGCTTCTTTGATCTGGAGTACTCATCTCCGCCGGCGTATTAGGTATCCATGGTAATCCTCCAGCAGCAGCAGCGCTGTAACTGGTGACATGGGAACAGTCAGCAGGATAGAGGTGCTAGAAATGTGTGTGTGTGTGTGTGTGTGTGTGTGTGTGTGTGTGTGTGTGTGTGTGTGTGTGTGGTGTTGAAGTTGAACACTTATTATTTGCTCCACTCTCTAGGGGGAGCTCTTCTCTCTGACCTTAGGCACACACACACACACACACACACACACACACACACACACACACACACACACACACACACACACACACACACATTTCTAGCACCTCTATCCTGCTGACTGTTCCCATGCCACCAGTTACAGAAGAAATTTAGTTTTAGGAAACTAACAGTCACATGTGAAGTCTATCCTCAGGCCATGGTGATGTTCTGGCCAATAGACTCTCGTAGCCTCTCAGGCAACTGCATGCATGTAGCCATGTCCAAATCTCCACAGGCACCACATGTGCTCCTCATGCAGGAAGCGATCAAGATGTGTAGCCCGTGTCGACCACCTGCCATTCCCTCTCAAGTACCCTCTCCACGGGGGTTCATTTCAAACAGCACAGAGCCCCTCTGTTTGGAGATCTGATTAGCAGATATGCTACCGACCCCTCACTCAAAGGTGCTAGCAGGTAACCGACACAAGTCAGTCATTCTTGTAGGCATGCATACATACACACCGGCACAGCCAGTAGACGCCAAAGCAGCTGTCATGCACCAATCTTGATGCGCAGAATGCTTCAGGTTCGGGGCATATTATTTGAGAATGTAGAGGTGTGTGTGCTTGTGAGCACAGAGGTGTGTGTTTTGACATGATACAAGTGTGAGTGAACGTACATGTCTGTGAATGTACACATGTCGTTATGGTACGTCTAAGGTGCCCAGGGCTGAGGAGGTATTGTGAATGGGGGATATGGTGAGCTGTTTGCCGCACAAAGCTCTCTCTCACATACACCCTCTCTCTTACACACACACACACACACACACACACACACACACACACACACACACACACACACACACACACACACACAGGCCTGACAAAGAGGCCGTTTACATGGAGGAATCAGTCAGAGAATGAGCACTGTCACATGCCTCTCAAGGAGAAGGCTTTCTCTCTCTCTCTCATTTTCTATGGCTATTGTTAAGAGAGATTTCTTGTGCGGAGAAGGAAATTCTTTTGCCATTGTTGGTACATTTGCTACAGATCGGCAGAAGATGACCCGACGGTCAGATGAGCAGTGTGGGTCGGGAGCGCACACTGAGAGAGTGCAGTGTGAGTGTTTGGAGTAGGCTTTTGTTTCTGTGTGTGTGTGTGTGTGTGTGTGTGTGTGTGTGTGTGTGTGTGTGTGTGTGTGTGTGTGTGTGTGTGTGTGTGTGTGTGTGTGTGTGTGTGTGTGTGTGTGTGTGTGTGATTTTAGTGCAATTTTGGAGCATGTGTGCTAGGAAGGAGTGAGTGTGAGTGTGTGTTGGCTTGTTTTTCCTCCTCTGTTTCCTCTCTGCATAATGGCAGCTCCATTGAGTTAGTGTGGCCTGAGGTTCACACACACACCCTAAAATTACTTTCCCTCTGTCTGCCTTTCTCTCCTCTCCTCCTGCTCTTACAGAGACAAGTTCCTCTCTCTGTCTATCTCATAGCTTATGTGTGTCTGTGTGAAAGAAAGAAGGAAACATTAGAACTGGGCGAGATTCAGAGAGAGAGAGAGAGAGAAAGAGAGAGATAGAGATAGAAAGAGTGTAAGATAGAAGAGGGAGTGTGAAAGAAAAAAAGAAAAGGAAGATACAGTATAATAGGAAGCAATTGAGAGAGAGTCAGAAGAGTGAGACCTGTCTCTCTGCATTCTTTCTTTTTGGTTTTCTCAGTAATAGAGAATCTCTGTGGGCACCCCCCCACAGTCTCCTGTGGCTAATTGGCCTGGTGTGTGTGTGTGTGTGTGTGTGTGTGTGTGTGTGTGTGTGTGTGTGTGTGTTATAGATAGAGGAAAAGATGGACTTCAAGTTACTTTCTGCTCTGCATCAAATCAAAGCCAACACTAAAGACGGGTGCAGTCCCCAGGAATCCATACAGCGAGCAAACCAAGGCTGGAGTGCACCTCCATTAGAACACCCCCAGTCACACACACACACACACACACACACACACACACACACACACACCTGGGCAGATTACTGCAACTGGATTCTCTGAATAGCTCAGCTATGAAGTGTCATCTGAGGTATCATTGTTTTTTTGTTTTTTTTTTTAAACCTCCACCGTGGCAGAACTGTCAATCAGAACGGAGTCGTGAACCGTGATCTGGAAAATGGCACTCCAGTGGCGAGGCAGTCCCTTGCCCAGTGTTTCCTGCTGCCGGCCCCCAAAAGCTTTTCCCTCTCTCTCCCTCCCTCTCTCTCCCTCTCTCTCCCTCCCTCTCTCTCTCTCTCTCTCAGACAACTCCGCTTGACAGTTGACACACCGCCTCGCCATTGGTCCACGGTGAGCACAAAGCCCAATGGCATTGTGGGATTAGACGGGGGCTATGCCAAGTCATGTGTTCAAAGCTGTCCTCGGAATGTGTGGGTGGGTGGGTGCTGTCGGGGTTGGGGCTGGGACTAGGGGTGCGAGTTGAGGGGGGTTGGGGGGGGGTGGTCCTCTCATACTCACACACTCGCCCACTCAGAGTTTTTTCTTCTTTTTCTTCTTGTCTTTCTCCCTCTCTTTTTGTTTTCTCTGTCTCTCTCTCCCTTTCTCTCTCCCTCTCTCTCTCCCTCCTGTGGCTCTGGGCAGCATGGTGAAAAGCCTGCGTCTGAATGGCCCCCTCATTTGCATGGGCAGCGTCATTCAGCGTTTTAATTGGTGCCATTCAAGTCGGTCTTAATCCCGTGTTCCCTTGTTTAAAGTGAGGGAGCGCTTTAGAAGGGCACTGAGCCTTCCGTTTAGAGTGGGGGTAGAGTGTGTGTGCGCTAATGTGTGTGTGTGTGTGTCTGTGTGTGTGAAAGAGTGTGTGTGTGTGTGTGTGTGTGTGTGTGTGAAAGAGTGTGTGTGTGTGAGTGAGTGAGTGAGTGTGTGTATGCCTGCTGTTCTGACCATGTGCACAGCTTTCAGAAGTGAAGTAGAAGAACAATGTGCTAATGATAGTCTCTAAGGTGGCCGTATCATTTTGAAAGTATCTGTGCAAGTCTTCTGGTTATTTCTTTCTTCTGTGTCTGTGTGTGTGTGTGTGTGTGTGTGTGTGTGTGTGTGTGTGTGTGTGTGTGTGTGAGAGAGAGAGAGAGAGATGAAGGCAATTTGCACACTATCTCCGCCTCTGCAGTACGTAATGGCTAAATCCACTGCCTAAATTAAGACCATTATCAGTACTCTATTAAATAGAGAATCAAAGCTGATTAACTGTACAATACTGTACAATAACTGGCTGGACACTTTCTATTAAAGCCACACTCGTCATTTCATTTTATCGCAACATGTCAAAACCGTTTGAATTGATTTGATGCAGAGCAGAAAGTAACTTGAAGTCCATCTTTTCCTCTTTCTAAAACACACACACACACACACACACACACACACACACACACACACACACACACACACACCACAGAAATATGAATATACACACAGACACACAGAAACACACACACAAACACACATACGGCGCGCACACACACACACACACACACACACACACACACACACACACACACACACACACACACACACACACACACACACACACACCACAGAAATATAAATATATACACAGACACACAGAAACACACACACACGCACACATACAGACCGATACACACCCATAACTCATCGCGTATGTTGGTTTTGATACAAGAACCCATAGATTTGATAGCTCTCGTCTGAAGAGGGTGTTTTCCTCCACGTCCCCCCTGCCTGGGTGTGCTCCATCCGGGCCGGAGGGGGCTGTTTACCCACCAGGCTGGGGCTGAGGATGTGCTGGCCTCCATCTGGGTGCCTCGGAGCTGCTCGAGGTGACTGGCACCGCAGACCTCCTTTTATTAAAACAGCCTGGCCATGAAAACAGGACACACATACACCACATACACATACACACACACACACACACACACACACACACACACATACACATACTCTCTCTCCTTCTGTCTCTATCTCTCAGACATATACTCTCTCTCCCTCTTTCAGTCTCTATCTCACACACACACGCACACTCACACACACACACACTCACACATACTCTCTCTCTCTTTCTCATTATGTTTCTATCGCTCTCTCTCACACACACACACACACACACACACACACACACACACACTAAACACTCAGAGCCAGCTGCAGCACACACTCTTCTCCTAATAGCACATGCAGGGATACATGAACCCACCCCAAAAATTCCCTCCTGTCTCCCGCCTTGAACCGCGGACATCATTCAAGATCAGACTTGGATGTATATCCACACAAAATTGGATGGAGAGATGGTTGGATAGATAAACAGAGGGGTTACAGAGGACAGATAGGGAGGGAGGGACAGAGAGAGAGAGAGAAATGTTGAGGGGTTTCCATGGCGATGTGTTGGGTTTGTGTGTGGCGGTTCAGGAGTGGAAACTTAGTTGGTGAGCGACGGGCCATCTTTGGTGAGGCTGGTTTGGCTTCGCTTGGTGTGTGTGTGTGTGTGTGTGTGTGTGTGTGTGTGTGTGAGAGAGAGTCGTGTGCTGGAGGCCTGGTTCCATGTGCGTGTGAGAGACAGGGAGAAGCAGACAGAAGTCCAGATGAGGGAGAATAATGCATCGCATCCCAGCTTTCTCCATCATTCACTTTATGAAAGCCCCCCACACACACAAATGGAGTCACCAGCGCACACACAGAGGTCCTGCTCTGTGAACTCCTCCCATACTGTTTCTGTCATGCAGCACCTGGTGTATGACCCCTGGACACACACACACACACACACACACAGAACACACACACACACAGAGAAGGGATTTGAATAAGTTCTTTCGGAGCGCAGTGGGAGGATTCGTGCATTATGTTGCGATGAGATGAGCTCTCCCTCCCCGATTGTTCTCACACTCATGCCTCCATCGCCAGCGGATACTCGCGCATTCCCCTGTCACCGGGCAACACAAAACCGTTTGACGTCTTCATTGATGGCTGAAAGCCCCGTCTGTAGCCCTGGTGTTCCGCTGTGTCACCTCCCACCAGAGGGGAAACAAAAGTCACACAAAAGGTTCCTGGCCGTGTCTGAAGGTTCCTCACCCGCCCCGAGTTAATTTCATGCAAATAGGGCTAATCTCTGTGAGCCATCGCAAATAAAAGGGGGAACTCTCTCTCAAGAAAAAGGAACCTTGACTTGCTGATTTATCTGTGTTTGAATTTATGAAATATGAGAACAAAGAAACGTTTAGAGGAGACTTCCTTTGGCTGCCTACTGTTCCCCAGCTGGGATTAAGATTGGAATTCAGCTGTTTCTCTCTTTATGTTGACACAAGCAAACAAATGTGTTTTTCATTCCACTGTCAGAAGGGGAGGCTGTGTTACTGTGTTGTGTAAAGGGGTCCATATGTGTGTGTGTGCGATTCTTTGATAGAGAAAAGTAATACTCTTATAGACACTCATACACACACACACACACACACCCACACACACACACACACTCACACACACACACATCACCTCTTTGCTCCATACCCCTTGTCTGTGCCCTGCTCTTATGGACGGCCAGGCCCTGAAGTAGCTGGAATTACACCCCGGCCATTACCTCACAATTATTAGGCCCCTACAAGCACCTTTCATCCAGCCAGCGGGCCCCCAACAATCAGCACTATCACTCCACAGCTCCCCAGGCCTCTGGCGCACATTAGGATGCCAAGGCTAATAACAGGGGGTGGCCTCGCCTTTCATTCTTTCATCCTCTCTCTCTTTCTCTTTCTCTCTCTCTCTCTCTCTCTTTTTCTCACTGATTCTCACACATATGCTCTCACATACACAAAAACACACTCAGACACAAATCTGCTGTTTTTGATACCAGAAGCATAGTGTGTCATATCCTGGTCTGAAAAGCACACACACACACACACACACACACACACACACACACACACACACACATTAATATGACATCACTACCCCTGCCCCATGTTACTGCTCTGCACATCACTCGGCAGAGCACCTTGCATTTTGCATGTAGCATGGATCCACCCAAAGATACATACATGCCTCTGTAATCTCAGTATGTTATTCTGTGTGTGTGTGTGAGTGTGTGAGTGTGTGTGTTTGTGTGATAAAGATGAAGAATGACCATTGAGAGCAGATGAAAGCCTCTGTAAGATGTGAAAACTGAATGAGACAGCCTGCATTGAGCGTGGCCGATGAATATGCTAATCCGTCCTATTAATATTCATGACCCCTTAAAACACTCATAATGCCCTCCTGTGTGTTTGTGTGTGTGTGTGTGTGTGTGTGTGTGTGTGTGTGTGAATGTGAGTATGTGTGTTTGTGTGTGTGTGTGTGTGTGTGTGTGTGTGTGAATGTGAGTATGTGTGTTTGTGTGTGTGTGTGTGTGAGAGAGAGAGAGAGAGAGAGAGAGAGAGTGTGTCAGTTTGCATTCTGCTGATAATAGTAATGAAGAGGACAGCCCGATTGTCACTCTGAAAATCGGTGGGTGGAAACAGACAGCTCAAAGCACTAATCACACAGACAAGCTGTAATCTTCATATGTGTGTGTGTGTGTGTGTGTGTGTGTGTGTGTGTGTGTGTGTGTGTGTGTGTGTGTCCGTCCCTCTGCCTTTGACAGTCAGAACAGAAGAACCTATATGGGCTTCTGGATAAGTGGCTGAAAAACATGCATGCCTGTTTCCTGTTGTTGTTTTTCAGACAGTTAAGTTGCAACCACTGCAATCTATCCTCTCTCCCTCCCTCCCTCCCTCCCTCCCTCTTTCTCTCTCCCTTCCTCTCTCCATCTCTCTTTCTCTCCTCTCACTCTCATCTCTTATTTATTCCTCCTTTCTCCCTCTTCTTTTCAACCCCTCTCATGACCCTCTCTCCCTGATCTCATGTTGTTTTCCCCGCCTCGCTCAGTATTTTCTTTCCCCCTCGCCTCGTCTTCCCGTGTTTGTGCTAAGTATGTAATTGAGCGTGTCGGGCAAGGCCGCCCGCTTTGAAGACTGCGTGTTTTCAAAAACAGAAATGAACACACCTGGGAGACAATGAGGGAAAGGAAAGGCTGTGGGTAGAGGTGGAAAGGTCCGGGCTGAGTAGGGAACCCTTGAACGTGAGCCAAACCAACAGGTTAAAAGGGAACACGGAACCCTCTTACACTTTCAGTTCCTGCTGAGCTTTGTGTGGTTTTGGAGAGTGTCGCTGCTCATGTGTTCATGTTGTTAAGGCCTAGCATGAAACGTGAGTGCCCCATGATGATCCATCCATCTATCCGATGGTCCCTTCCTCCATTTTGTTATCATTCATCAAAGTTCCATCTCTATTAAATTCCCCATTAGTCCACATATACCAGGATATAACCGTAGGCTCACTGATGATATTCGTCCAGTTGAAACATAATGGCTTTGGCCACTATATTTTCCCAGTCGCAATATCAAATTTGGTTCAATTTGGCAAATTTGGTACAATTTGGCAAATTTCAGCTACCATTATCTACAGTGTTGTTAAAAGTACAGGAAAATGGTTTGAGATCTGCCTGTCGTATCCAGGCTTCCGATA
>NC_045159.1:14628536-14631036 GCF_900700415.2 Clupea harengus | reverse complement strand
AGTGTGTGTGTGTGTGTGTCTGCGTGTGTGTGTGTGAGTGTGCACGTGAAAGGAAAACCAAAAGACAATGATAGAGGGGAAGAAAAGAGAGTGAAAGAGAGAGCGTGTCCTATGTGTGCATCCATATTCATCTCTGACTTTCAAGAACTCTGCACATCAGGCAGGGAGGTATATTTTTATAATCGTTTGAAGCATTCCACTATAATTTCATGTCATTCTTTTTTTTAGATAAACCACAAAAGCTTGCAGTAGTCACACATTATACACAGCACACATTAACAAAAACACATACACACACACACACACACAAATAGACAAACATGCACTCTCTCAGTGTGTGTGTGTGTGTGTGTGTGTGTGTGTGTGTGTGTGTGTGTGTGTGTGTGTGTGTGTGCGTGCGTGTAAGCGCATCTGTGTGTATGTGTGTGTGTGTTTGTGTCTCAGTGAGCCAAGCAGAGAGATGAAGATATACCCTTCAAAGATCTTGGCTACGCTAAAACATGAGAAGACAGGACATGGTGAATATTGCCGCAAACGAGGAGTTTACGGCCCTGATCTAAACTGATCAGCAGGGCTTAGTTGAGCTGTAGCTTTCTGATTAAAATGAAAACCATCACAGACATTCCACTGTGGAATTATGCACATGCAGACACACACACACACACACACACACACACACACACACACACACACACACACACACACACACACCTACACACACACACACACGAGTCACAAGAAGTCCATGCTGCGGACAATGCGTTTTGACTCTTTGGAGTCTTTGGAGAGAGGGCAGGCTGGCTGGCTGGCTGGTGCATATGCTTTCCATTCCTTATCTAATTGCAAACATAGGTGCATCAGGGAGTTTGGGCCAAAAGCTGTCTTTGTCTGCTGGAACCCCTGCCTTTCATGGTATAGATCCAATCTGAGATCATTTTGTTTCTCTCTCTCTCTCTCCTTCCATCTTTCTCTCTCTCTTTCTATCCCTGTCTCTCTCTTTCACTCTCTTTTTCTTTCCCTCTTTATCCCTGTCTCTCTCTATCCCTGTCTCTCTCTTTCGCTCTCTCTCTCTCTCTATCCCTGTCTCTCTCTTTCACTCTCTCTCTCTCTCTCTATCCCTGCCTCTCTCTTTCTCTCTCTCTCTCACTCCCTCTCTCTCTCGCTATCCCTGCCTCTCTCTCTCTCTCTCTCTCTCTCGGGGCTGACCTCATTGGAGCTCCAGTTGGGCGCCACACAAAGGGTCCAGTCAGCGAAAATACTTTCAACAACTTACCAACTCTCCCGAGACCAAACTAGAGAAGAGAGAGAAAGTTCAGATGCGCTACCTTCCTTTTTCTCACTTTCGTTCTTTCTTCCTTCCTTTCTTTCTTTCTTTCCTTCTTTCTTTCTTTCACTCTCACACTTTCTCTTTTTATCTGTCTCTCCCTGTCTCCCTCGTCTGTCTCCTGCTGTGTCTCTCTCTCTCTCACACACACACACACACACACTCTTTCCATCTCTATCGTCTGCTCTCGTTTGCTCCCTTGTACTGCCGTTGTTGACTCAGCAGGAGTAAAAATAAGCATGTTGAATTTTAAAAAGATCTCCTGACTGAGACATTATCTGTGGCAAACATGCCATAACAGAACCGAGCTCAAAGCACTTGTAGATCGGTGTAGTCTGTGTTTTGAAGGAACTCCTGCTGCTCATCCAACGATTTTACGAGTAATTTCAGTTTCCTGACACTACTGACCAGACACATTTTTTGTAATAACAGAACAGCAATGTAAAGTAATTACATTAACAGTTACAGCGATGTAAAGCAACGCAAGGCCAACACACGCACACACACACACACACACACACACACACACACACACACACACACACACACACACACACACACACACACACACACACACACACACATCTCACACTCTCTGCCAGAGTTTATGGCCTGCTTTTCTCTCTTTCTCTCTCTTTCTCTCTCTTTCTCTCGTGGCCCGACTCACCACGTCTTGGTGAACATGCCACAGTCAATCTGGCCTTTGTGCTCCCCGAAAGAATAACTAACTGAAAACAGCTTGGCAACAAAGCAGCAGGGGGAGCACGTATTTTTATAAAAATCATTACCAATGCCCGATGCCATTGTTTTGGAACGACATCATTTTGTGAAATTCCGTCCTGATTGTGATCAGAGATTGGTAAATTGCAGGCCGTGGTTTAGCTCGCCTGGGCGTAATTAGAGTGAATGGGAGAGCTCATAATCTGATGAAGGAGTGTGTTGCCACTAATGGCTTTGTTCACTGGATGTGAAATTCTGCGCATGAAGCCATCCGTCTCTGTCTGATGGGGCTGCGTGCGGCGGGCAGGTGTGTTTGTGTGTGTCTGTTTCTTTGTGTGTCCATAGATCCACTCTTTGATAGTTTGTGTGTGTGTGTGTGTGTGTGGGTGTGTGTGTGTGTGTGTGTGTGTGTGTGTGTGTGTGTGTGTGTGTGTGTGTGTGTGTGTGTGTGTGCGT
>NC_045159.1:14621036-14623536 GCF_900700415.2 Clupea harengus | reverse complement strand
AGTGCATGTATGTGTGTGTTTACAAAGTTTAGAAATACTTTACTGCAATTGGAAGAACTCTCTCTCTCTCTCTCTCTCTCTCTCTCAATCTCTCTTTCTCTTTCAGTGATGTGGTTTCATGCAGAACCTGTGCAGTGGGCCCAGCCTTGTGTCTTGCTCTTTAGCATACATATAATGAGGGTATTAATCATTAAAACTCAGCGCCCTGCACAACCTTGTGTTTCTGTTCATACCAATGTTCGCTTTGTCCTCCATTTGACATGTGTGCAATTACAGGCCTCTTGTAAATATGCACTCTTATGGAAATGCCCTTCATGCACTTTTCATGGCTGTGTGTGTTTATTTAAAAGGCAAGCCGAGACCTGTCATCGTTGGGATGTTATTTTTTGCCTGCCAATCCCTGGCGATGCGCAGCCACTAGCAAACAAATGCACACATGCATAAACACAAACACACAAACACACACACAAACAGCAGGGGCGGTTGCGGCCCCTGCTCTGTGCAGCGGAGGGATCTAATTTACAACAAAGCCCCCCCCCCCAAAAAAAAAAAATGCGAAGACCTTGTGAGAGCGCGTGGCTGTTTACAGCATCCTGCATCTGTTCCAGTCTTCTAAGCGGTAAAAACACGGCATTAAAGTTTAATGGGGTCAGTATACATCTCGCCACTGTTTTCTGTACATTTATGTGTGTGTAAGCAGTAGTTAGTATGGCCATGATGTAGTGTTTACTGTTGACCCCCCCCCCCCCCCCCCCCCCCCCCCCCCCCCATTCACATATCCACTCGTGCATATAGGTTGGTCATTAGTCCATTTGACTTGATGTAAAATTATTGTGTATTGTGTAATTATTTTCTAGCCTCAGATCGAGGGGTTGTGTTACTCTCTGAAATGGAGCATTGTGTGGAACATTATGTTCCTCTAGAGAGTATGACGAAAACACACCCTGAAGCATACACACGCACGCACACACACACACACACACACACACAGAGTAAATAAGAGAGAGCCACACACACAGACTCACACAGGAGGAAGTGTATTTGAGATAATTAGAGGTGTTAAGTGTACCAGCACCACATTTATTTTACAAGACTGCGTCAGAAAGATTCAAATGCCACACTTAAGTGTGTGTGTGTGTGTGTGTGTGAGTTTGCATCGCCATGCCTCATTTCTCGAGCCGTTGTGTAGATGGGCGTCTGGTCAGTTTAACTTCAGGCCTGCTCAGTTCTGCTTGCGGAAAGTATGACTTGTGTGGAGACTTGTCATTGAAAATTTCTCGCTTGGACCTCTGTGGTCTCCCTGTATTTGATTAAACCCAACACAAAGGCAACTTTTCAGGAAAATGGGGAATGATTTGAACAGACAAACCACGCAAGCAAGTTTCTGTTCTGAGGCAAGTTTGTGGCATTAGAGGGGACATACTGCAAGATCCACTAAAGCACGAATCTCCCCTCAGAAATCAGCCTGTATTAGTCCTTATTCCTGTCACTCTGTAAATGTTCCTGGAAAATGTGTGTGTGCGCGCGGGTGCGTGTGTGGTGTTTTATAGTCTTTGTAGTGCATATCAATTGGAACTGGGCATCTAAACACCTGCATTTGTATTCACACGTACAAACATGTTTGAGAAATAGCAGCAGGTGAGGTGGCCTTCTTGGAGAAATTCTGTCGGGCTCCTTATAAAAAATGTACCACTGTAGGAGCTCCCCATTCGACACTTTTCATCGATCCGGTTTCAGGCCATCACCGTGGTGTGCCGAGTCTCCCCGTTCCCATAGTAACCCGTGAAGTGCCGTGCACTGGGTCCCTCCAGATGTTTTGGGAGTAGGACCCAGCCTGTTATAAAAATAGCAGGAAAAGTGCATAATTTTTTGTTCTTTTTTTTTCTTCTCTCTCTCTCTCTCTCTCTTTTTTTCTAGTGGCCACAAAATGGATTACAGTCCTTTGCGGAATGGCCCCAGTGGCTGCCAGTAGCCGAGTCAGACCCTTAGCACGTTGGCCTTGGAATAGTTTTCTTTACAAACCTCGCCCTTACACGGCATACAAATTAATGCGCCTCCATACACACTCTCAGGCCTGTGCTTCTTTCCATGGAACATGAGGGAGCTGCCTCACCGGCAAAGAACAATACGCCTCGCTGTTAGTGCAAGACAGGCAAGTGAGAGGGAGAGAGAGAGAGAGAGAGAGTGCGAGAGAGAGAGAGAGAGAGAGAGAGAGTGGGAGAAAAACGGATAGAGTGCTGTTATCTCTCCGTAGGCTGGCCTGTGAAATGTGATCTACAGCATCGGTTACAGAGGAGAAAGCAAGTTGGTGGGGGGTGGAGGATGGAGTGAGTAAGCGAATGAAAGAGAGACAGAGAGAGAGAGGGAGAGATAGAGTGATAGAGTGCGAGTCTGAGAAAGTGATGGAGGGGGAAAAATATGAAAGACAAAAAAAAAAAGACTCTCCAGAGTTCTTGGCAAACTTCTTCGTTCTCTGCAACTCCACTCTGTGTTAGGCCTG
>NC_045159.1:14598536-14618536 GCF_900700415.2 Clupea harengus | reverse complement strand
CGCGTGTGTGTGTGAGTGTGAGTGAGGAGGTGTGTGTGTCAGACGCCGCGTGTGAAACAGCAAATATTCCTGCTCTCTCCATTGCTTTCTCAGACTCCAAATAGCCGACCAGATGAGCCGCATTGTCCTTTGATGCAAAACCACATAGAGGGCTAACAGGACTCCCCTCCACCTCCGCCCCGTCCCCCCTGCGGCCTCCCCGTCTCTCCCCGTCTCCCCCCCCTCTCATCCCCCCACCTCGCCTGTGTATTGATTCATAGGAAAGCCCCTTGGAGATAAAGGCTTCAGGCTCTCCATGCCACCCAGTGTCTAATTACAGGCCTTGCCCAGGGAGAGAAAGAGAGGAGTGAGAGAGAGAGAGAGAGAGAGAAAGAGAGGGAGAGAGAGAGCTAAGCCCTTGGCATTCTCAGCTTCCCATAATTGCCTTTGGCATACCTCACCCAGCCAAATGTTCCTATGCATTCCTGCAGGAGGTGAAGGGAAGGAACAAAAAACGTTCCTCTCTCTCTCTCTCTCTCTCTGTTTGCGGAGGCGCGGAGGGGAGCGAAGGAGAAAATGTGATTAGCGCATGTGAGACGGCGGCGGCGCAAGCAGCGCTGAGGGTGCCTCACCTCCACCAGCGCTGCCCAATCTCCGCGCGTTAGCGGCGACGCACACGCGTGATTTTAGCGTGTGCTTGGAAAATGGGCTGCGAATTCCTGGGGGGTCAGATTACCATCGCCCATCGTGGGGCACTCAAATGAGGCTGGACACCGAACATACACACACACACACACACACACACACACACACATACACACACACACACACACACACATACATACTTCACAAAACAAGGGCCCATGTATAAGTGGGACTTTTTCTGTGAGTTTTGTGTGTGTGTGAGTGTGTGTGTGTGTGTCTGTCTATGTCAGGACATCATTACCATGTGGTGTCTGTAATGAAACCCTACCTGAGCTGTGCAGGAGGGTGATTTATGAGTGGAAATGGGCATTTCCTCTGGGCTGGGCTGGCTAAGGGGAGCAGGAACTCCAATCACAGAGTGTGTAAATTTCAGCCACTGCAACTCACTGCCATTAGAGCTGCTACTACACACACCAGGAACCGTGCCCAGACACACACACACACACACACACACACACACACACACACACACACACACACACACACACACACACACACACACACACACACACACACACAAACAAACACATGCACACAGCCACACACATACGCACACACACGCTGACACATACTCACGGTATGCTCTGTGCATTATGGTTGGGAGTTTGTTTGTGTAATTGTGGTCTCCCTGTGTCTTTTCTTTGCAGCCACGTCTAACGGGACTCTGGAGGGCCTGGAGAACAGGGAGGGGGGCGTATGCAGCACGCGATCCATGAAGATCATCATGAAAGTGGGCCAGGGTGAGTAGCTGCTGCCCCTGTTGACTTCAACCTCGAAGCACACTCAGCATGTACATACATACACACACACACACACACACACACACATACACAAATGTGCGCACACACACACACACGTTTATATTCAAACAGACAGACACACACACACACACACGTTTACATTCAAACACACACACACACACACACACACACACACACACACACACACACACATACAAATGCAAAAATAGAGGTGCGTTCTTAAGGACGTGTCTCACAGTCCATGTCTATGGAAGTATTGCTTGAGCAGAGGTGAGGAATTCAGCTCAGGAAAATCTAAGGCGTTGCGCAAGCCGTTGCTTTCCAAAGCGGAGCACACAGTTTAAGCTCAGAGTTTAACAAAGGAGACACGTACGTACCCACACCCAGCCGCCCACACACTCACACATGGCCGTAACACACACTCAGCTATTCACATAGACACTCTCTTTATCTCACACACACACACACAGGAACACACATGGACACACACATGGACACACAAAGAAACACTACACACAGAGTTTGTGGAGAGCTGCCGAATGACTTCAGCCCTCGTAAAAAACTTTTGGGACTTTCACTGTTTTTCAACTGTGACACAGATGCGTGGACACAAATACAAACACACACACACACACAGACACAGACACACACACACTTGGCATAGTGTATGTCCATATCCTGTAAACAAAAAAGCCAATGACTTTCTATTTGTCTACTCCCCCTGGCGAGGACAGTTAAGATGGCGTCAACCTTGTCTGTTATTTGAAAATAATGTGCATTGATCATTCCTAATTAACGGTAAAGGAAACATGAAGGGTTGACATGTGAGGGTTGATTGTCATTTCACTTTCACTCACTTAGACACTCATTTGTTCATTTGTTTAATTCATTCATTCATTCACAGACACCATCAACACTATATGCAAAAATTCACACACACACCAAACCTCACCACATTCATGTTTCCACCTTGTCCGCCGTGCATGGACAAAAACATTCCCTTTGACCTGATCCCTTGGTTTCTGTCAGTTTGAGAAATTTCACCACACCCGTCCAACAACACACACTCACACACCTATGCATTAGTACTGATAAGACTGCATTGGAACATACCAGAAGTATCTTGTTAGTACAGTGTATCACACATGAAACCAGACATAATTACATACTCGTACACACCTAACACACAAACACCCTTCCCCCAACCTCCACCCACCTACACACACACGCACAAACTGGCCAAAAAAGAGCTTGTTTATTTAGCAGAAATGCCAGATCTGCAAGTACAAACGTGTGTAATTAGATAAGACAGCGTAAGAAGACATGGCTTTTCATTTGCAAAGTGATGCTGAGCATTCCTGTTCACCAGAATCTTGAGGACACGAAGACACACACAAACACATACATACATACACACAGACTTGAAAGAGTAGCTTAAATAGTGACGGCACGGTGGTTGGAATGCAATGAAGTTTATTTCCCTAGGCTTCAGTGGGAATGATAGGAATGACCTCTCGGGGTCATATGCCAAGGGTCACTGGCGTGTGCCTGTGTGTGTGTGTGTGTATGTGTGTGCCTTTGTGCAGGAACTGGCTTATAGTCAGCCCAAGGGGGTGGGGTGGAGGGGGGTGGGTGTATGAGGTCAGGGCAGCCAGTCTTCATGAACTGCTAGCACCCAGGCATACTCTCACTCTCGCCACACACACACTCCCACACACACACACACACACACACACACACACACATACACACAGTATGCCATTGGATAC
The DNA here is from genome assembly GCF_900700415.2 of Clupea harengus. NCBI lineage: Eukaryota > Metazoa > Chordata > Actinopteri > Clupeiformes > Clupeidae > Clupea > Clupea harengus. The sequence continues at coordinate 14,615,322 of NC_045159.1, read as the reverse complement.
TATAATCCCATATCAGATTAGCTCGGGCTAATTCGATGATAACATGAGCTCACGGACAGGTGCGCTACCTTGGCCAATCCATTACACCAAAACCTAATCTGGAGTCTTAAGTTAAATAGCCACACACAGATTCAACACAAACACACTAACACAGACTCAACACAAACACACACACACACACAAAGACTCTACACAAAGACACATATATGATATACAGTCTGTTTAAAGACAAGTTCAATAATACTGTATAAAAACTTCAGTGTAAAAACGTCATATTCTTTTTTGCTCTAATAAGCAGCCACAACTATAGGGGGAGTGTCTAGTATACTTAGCCATCTATTTTAGAAATCCCGTTCATAACATTTTGATTTCTCCTTCATATTTTGATGTACTATTATGACGACCTGCTCTGTTGGTCCAGTACTATTGATTAATTACACATAAATATCAGAAATCTGCTCATCCGTGAAATGAGATTGCAGAAGTGCTGAGTGGGTTTGTAACTAAGCACCCAGTGCTGGTTGATTTTATCTGTTGGGTGCATTTGTGTGTGTGTGTGCATGTGTGTTTGAGGGGCTTATTACTGGTTCCTCTGTAGCCCTGCGGCCAGACCCATGATTCCCATGCAGACCTGATTTTACATCACACGCACTCACCTTTCACACACACACACACACACACACACACACACACACATACGGAGTTTCATGAACACATGCTAACACACACACACACACACACACACACACACACACACACACACACACACACAGTCTTCACATGAATGCTCGACATGATTCAGAGTCTATACTGTCAGCCTGCCTTGTAAAGTCAGCCATCCGACGTAGAGTGGGCCTGGTGGAACTTACCCCAACATCATAAAGCCCTTAGCTCACCGCATGCAGTCACACTGTAAATTCCTGCACCGTCTCACAGTCATTTATATCACATGAACAATTAGGACACAGCAGAGCCCAGATGCTCATTTCCCCTGAGGAAGTTAGACAGTATGACAACGTCTCTCCCCTCCCCTCTTCTCCTCTTTTCTCTTCCTTCCTCTTTTATTTTCTTCTCTTCTCTTCTCTTCTCTTGTCTTGTTTTCTCCTCTCTTGTCCTCTCCTCTCCTCTCTTCTTCTCTTCCCTTCTCCTTTCTCTTTTCCCCCTCTCCACAAATGCATGACTAAAAAAAAAAAAAAAAAAGAAGGACTGCGTCTGAAAAAGAGCCCCCTTAAGCCACAGAAGGCAGCAGACACAGAGAAACACTTCTCTAGTCCGCGCTAATGTTTTTGGGCAGCCTCGCCCAACAGCGCCCCAGAGGACTATAAGGCGTTATTAATGCATTTCTGGCACGCTGCTGCAGACTGCGCGGTATCTAATAACTTCATTTGGCAATGGCTCAGCAAGTCCTGTCACTCAGACCCGCTATTTATGGCCACAGGTTTTGATGACCACATCTTGTCCAATTAGGTTTTATGGGAGGATAATTTCCAAAGGACTCAGTTGAATACCTTGGCGAAAATTGAGGTTGCGGAGGTGACATTAGAATTAACGCAGATCCAAAATGGAGCCAAAAAATATGACTTAAACATTTTTTTCTGCTTTTCTACTTTAATGTAATGAGAAGGACCTTCTCAGCAAAACCCCGTCAGGAGTTGCTGCAGTGGTGTTCGTGGACGTTTTTAGACTGTTTGTTTGATCTATTCGTCATTGAAAACATGAAAAAACGAAATACTAAATTGCAACAAAGTAAGCTTGTGTATTTGCACTTCAACTTGTTATTGCTTTCTTGTAAAGCATATTGCATATTTATCACATCAGAACTAGACGCAAGACACAGACTTGAAATTAAAATTAAAATTAGGAGAAGTAAGAAAATTATGAAAACCCTTGCCTCTGGTTATAAGATCTAACCTAAACTGTTTTATATTAACTCAAAAACTCTTATTAAAAATGAATGTGGTGGGCCTTGTGTTTCTGTTCTTTCTTGTTTATACACAAAATGAACTTAGGAGTTTTTTTCACATTAAGAACACAATTTGCTGTAACAGTTTAATGGTTTCTTCTGCACTAACTGTGAATCTCTCTCTCTCTCTCTCTCTCTCTCTCTCTCTCTCTCTTGTGTGTGTGTGTGTTCGTTTGTGTGTGTGTGTGTGTGTGTGTGTGTGTGTGTATGGGTTCTCAGACCCAAATGCTCCCGAGTCCACTGACCCAGCAAAGCCAGACAAAGAGCAGGACAACACCATCAAGGAGACCATCCCTGATTCCCCCTCGGACCGGGGCAAAGGGGGAGAGGGGCCTGTCATGCCTGGCAACAAAGGTGAGAGGCGCACCCAATCAGACACATCCTGTGTGTGTGAGTGTGTGCAGATGTGTGTTTTTATGTGCTTGCCATGTTTGTTTGCCTGTGTGTGTGTGTGTGTATGTGTGTGTATGTGTGTGTATGTGTGTGTGTGTGTGTGTGTGTGTGTGTGTGTGTGTGTGTGTGTGTGTGTGTGTGTGAGATAAGATCATCTCAGGGAGCCTGCAGGGTTTTGGGGGCAAACTGGAAGCCCTGCTTCGTTTGTTTTTCTCTCTCTCTCTCTCTCTCTCTCTCTCTCTCTCTCTCTCTCTTTTCCCTCTCCCTCTCTCCCCTGATCTGTCGTTCACGGGGGAAGGAAAGACGAAACCTCTGGGTTTAGAGATATTCATTTAGACCCCAGAGCCCTGGCTCCACTCAGCGACAAAACAGATTCAGATGTTCAGAAAGGGTAAGAAATCACATTCCCTCTCTTACTCCCTTGTTTTTCCCTTCTCTTTGCCTTTCCCTTCCTTTTCTCTCTCCATCTCTCTCTCTCTCTCTCTCCCTCCTTCTCTCCCTCACTCTCTCACTTTCTTTCGCTGGCTGGACTCCAGCTCTCCTGCAGAGGGTTTGTCTTTCATTGGGAAGCTTCTCCTCTCGTTTTCCCTCATGCGTTTCCTTCAGCGCTCTTAAACTGTGAATGAGGAGAGAAGAGCTGTGTCTTCACAACCTGTTGGGTCTCTCTCTCTCTCTCTCTCTCTCTCTCTCTCTCTCTCTCTCTCTCTCTCTCTCTCTCTCACTCTCTCTTTGTTCCATGGGTAAAGAGAGGAATGTAATAAAAGAGTGTAGTTTATCATCCTGGCTGTCTGGACTTGAGTGTTGGCCAGACACACACACACACACATACAGTGACCATTAGTCCAGCATTTCTGACTTGATCATAAGGACTCTGATAGACCAAACCGTGAGCCTCTCACTCAACTGTGTGCATTGTTATGAAAAAACACTCATTCCCTTCACTTTCTCTCTTTCACTCTCTCTCTCTCTCTCTCTCTCTCTCTCTCTATCTCCCTCTCTCAAGCTGTTCCTCTTTCTTCCTTTCTCAATGCCCTCCAACCTTCTTATACACACACAGACCACTGAAAGTGTGCAGCAGATTCAGACAGTGTGAGCTGAAGGTCTGTAGTATTTTATAACCCACTATGATGAATGAGGAAAGCCTTAGTTCATGTTGCTCAAGACAGGAGTATAAAAACGATCAAGAAAAGAAAAATGACCCAACTGCATTAACACACACACACACACACACACACACACAGAGAGTCCCTGAAAGTGGACAGTAGGTGGTAGTTGTGTGTGTGTGTGTGCATGTGTGTGTGTGTGTGTGCTGAAGGTCGGTGGGGTGTTATCAGCCCCCCTCATCGGGTCGAGTCAGCAGCACTCAGGTCGGGCCCAGCCGGGGTGAGCGGTTTCCTTCTGCTAATCACGGCGTCCACGCATGACTTTAAAAACACAGCCCAGTGCCGTTCACGCTCGCTCCCAGGTAATTAGCTCTGCAGTGAGGAGAGAGAGGGGGGTTGTGAGCGGCCATTAGTATTCACGTCTACAGACAGGCCGGACTCACACACACACACACACTCACACGTAGAAACTAACATACACACACATGCGTGCAAGTCCGCACACACACACACACACACACACACACACACACACACACACACACACACACACACACACACCACCTCTACCTCAGATCAACAGCAGAAAAGGGCAGAGTGAGTTCATGGCTGTGGTGGCGGCGTGTTGATTTGGATCAGAAATTATTTTGAAGCCGCAGTATGAATTTTTTGTTCCTTCTGGGCGGTGTGTGTGTGTGTGTGTGTGTGAGTGTGTGTCCGTGTGTGTGTGTGTGTGTGTGTGCCTGTGAGCGTTTTGTATGGAAGAATAAGTGTGTTTGCTTGAGTATGTATATGTGATTGTGAATGTGTGTGTGTGTGTGTGTGTGTGTGTGTGCCTGTGAGCGTTTTGCGTGGGAGAATAAGTGTGTATGCTTGAGTGTATATATGTGATTGTGAATGTGTGTGTGTGTGTGTGTGTGTGTGTGTGTGTGTGTGTGTGTGTGTGTGTGTGTGTGACTGTGTTTGTCACTGTTCTTCCGAGAGGATCCGGCGCAGAGCTAATGTTGCGTGTCCACATCGCTTCCTCATAGTCATTTACCTGCAGGTGGTCTCAACTTCATTATGGAAAGCAAGAGAGTAGCAGCCAGCAACTCACACGTACACACACACACACACACACACACACACACACACACACACACACACACACACACACACACACACACACACACACATATACACACACACACACACACACACACACACACACACACACACACACACACATAGATACACACAGACCCTACACACTGTGGAGAGAAAGAGTGAGAGAGCAAGAGAGTGGCTGGGAGTGGAATGACGGGGCCAAAAGAAAGGGAAGTTGAAGAGGGATGCTAGAGAGAGATGAGGGGGGTGTGACTCTACGGCAGAGATGACACGCAGAGAAGAATGGAGAGAGAAGAAGAAGACTTAACAAAGGATAAAAGACAATAGAGGAGGAGGAGGAGAGGGGTGTGTGTGTATGTGTGTGTGCTTTGTGAGGTGGAATGAAGAGGGAAGGAGGGATGGAACAGTTGGCCAGAAAAGAAAAGACCACACAGGAAAAAAGAATGGGTCTATAATTGGGCTGTCGTGTGTGTGTGTGTGTGTGTGTGTGTGTGTGTGTGTACGTGTGTGTGTGTGTGTGTGTGGGCTTGTGCTGGTGTGCGTAGTGCTGGTGGTTTCTCTTCCTCACCAGCTGCTAATATTCCCCTAAACAGTTTGTCTCTCCACGACTGGAGAGTTAACATATGGCTAAACTCACAGACACAGAAATCCTGATTTATCTCTTACTAGGGAGACACACACACACACTGTCTCACACACACATACACATACACTCTCTCTCACACACACACACACACACAGACACACACACACACTGAATCAGCTGCTGTCAGCTGGAGTTTTGCTACTGAAAGAAACCAGATAAGTCAAATTCCCACAATCATAGCGTGTGTGTGCTTTGCTTTGCTAAACTAACACACACAGGCCTCGTAAGTGCCGTTGTCAGTGTAATTGGATGCATAATGTCAACCCATAAAACCTTTTTGTACTGCTGTTCAACTAATGCTGATGCAGTCACTTGTTTTATGCTTGGCTGGATAGCCAATGCAACTGTAAATATTCTAGTGCTTATGATTCTGTATTTCGACTTGCGTTGAAAGACAAAATATATGTGCATATTCATTTGTGCATTTGTGTACATCGACTCAATACAGGCTTGGGGTGATGTGTACAAGCTTGTATCTCATGCTTCTCTCTCTCTTCTCTCTGTCCCTCGTTCTCCGCAGACACGATCAACCAGGACAACAACAACTCTAACAACGCTGACGGGATCTTCAGCTCCAAACCGGCCCTCTTCGCCGCCATCGGGGCCGGCTGCGTCATCTTCCTCCTGATCATCATCATCCTCATCGTCTTGCTCATCAAGCTGAGGAAGAGGAGCCACAAGCACACCCAGCCCCGTGGCACCGCCCTCTCCCTCAGCACCCTGGGCACGCCCAAGGGGGCGGGCGGCGCCGGCTCGGAGCCCAGCGACATCATCATCCCGCTGCGGACGACGGAGAACAACTACTGCCCGCACTACGAGAAAGTGAGCGGCGACTACGGCCACCCGGTCTACATCGTGCAGGAGATGCCCCCGCAGAGCCCGGCCAACATCTACTACAAAGTCTGAGCGTGCGAAAGAGAGAGAGAGAGAGAGAGAGAGAGAGAGAGAGAGAGAGAGAGAGAGTGAACGAGCGAGGGAAAGAGGTGATAGAGTGTGAGAGAGTGAAAGAGGGGTATGGGGGGGGTGGTGGGTGGGAAGAATGGACGAGACAGGAAAGGACTCTGCGAAAAAGAGAGACGAGAAGAGGAGAGTTCCCGGTCCTGACCTTTCCTGTATTTTCTTTTTCAACTACCTAGTCTGTGTGATGTGTGATGAAAGACTCGATTCATGTCTGGGAGTGTAAGGGGTAGCGGCACAGACAGGAATAAGAGAGGCCAAAACACGGACTAAAACTGCAAAGGAAGAAGAAGAAGAAGAAAAAGAAGGAAAAGTAGTGTGAGACTGGGGCCAAAGCCGGGGCTTACTTCCACTTTGGCCACTGGCTCCTGCTCTGTCCTGCCAAAATGGACGCTCTCACACCTGTTTCTGACCTCTCCGTGGATATTGGGAAAGGAGCTGACCAGTCCTCTCACTCACTCCCCCCTTCTCTATACCTCTCTCGCTCTCTCTCTTTCTCTCCGTGGATCAGTATGTGTGTGAGTGTGTGTGTGTTAGCCTGTGCGCTAACACCTAATGCTTCAGGGGATGTTGAAAGCCCATGTGACTGGGGGAGAAAAAAAAGCCTTTGTTCACACAGACTTCTCCAGGAAGAAGGAAAACAAAACAAAATAGGTTTTTCACCAGAGACTCTTGGAAGGGCATCGTTTTTTGATGGCGGAAGCACACACGTGCCCCCACCACCACCCCCCACAACCACCACCACCACCCCCACCCATGTCGTCTCCCACACTGACACGTTCTAGAATTGCTCTCTGCTTTTCTTGTTTTTTTTTCTTTCTTTCTTTGTTGTTATTGTTTATGAATTTTTTTTAAACCGCTCACCTAGTCACTCACTCTTTTTACTCGCTCGTGTCTTATGGTGTTGTGCTGTTCTTCTCTAGACTGCGTATTTGAACGGTTGGTGGTGATGTTGGTCTCCTTGTTCCACACTGCCCCCACGGTATATCATTAGCAAGTAACGCTTTTATCAGGCCAAGCCTGCATACCTGCACAAGAACACACCCACTGCCCACCACACCATTCCTGTTTTCACATGCTTAGGAAGGTATGCACTCTGAAGTGGAAAGACAGAGAGAGAGAGAAATACAGAGAGAGTCTGTGTGTGTGTGTGTGTGTGTGGTGTGTGTGTGTGTGTGTGTGTGTGTGTGTGTGTGTGTGTGTGAGAGAGAGAGAGCACAAGGGAGAAAGTGAGAGTTAATGAAAGAGAAACAGGTCACTTTATATTAGTGCTGAAAGATCATGATGACTGAAAAGGTATGACGATAAACAGAGAGAGAATGTGTGTGTGTGTATGTAAGTGTGTGTGTGTGTGTGTGTGTGTGCGTGTGTGTGTCCTAAATTAGCCTTGGCTTTTTCCCCACGGTGAGCAAGAATAACAAGATCAAATTTGTCGCAGCAGAATCAAATGTGTGGAAGCAATTTAGATGCTATCTAGGGTGCACTCACCTTTGACCCCTCCTCACTGACACACTCATGAGGTTGATGAAGGGCGGGGGGTAGAAATGGGCAGATTCTGGGGGAGAGGCGTAAGAGTCAGTCCACTCCACTCCACTCGCCCTCTGTATAGGAATGGAGAGATGGAGGAGGAGGACAGGGCTTTTGTCGAAAAATAGAGACCCAGTGGAAGAGAGAGGACAGGAGAGGTTTTGAGGGGGACAAACGTTTGTCGGGCCGGAAGAGGTGGGGTGGGGGTAGGGGGTGGGGTGGGGCGGGGCGGGGGTTTTGCTGTAGGGGGGAAAAATCCAACATATGTTCTGTCCATCTCCATAAAATAAACGAGTTTCAGGAGAGAGGGATGCGAATGGAAAAAGTGGGAGCCAGCTTCTCCCCACCCCCCTCTGCCGCAGCTTCCCGAGGACTGGAAAAAACGAACAAAAGGCAAAAAAACGAGCGAGAAAGAAAGAAAAAAGCAATAGTAAACGCGAGAGAGACATCGAAGCAAAGAAATAATAATTTCACCCACAGGATAGCAAGCATAGAGAGAGAGAGAGAGAGAGAGAGAGAGAGAGAGAGAGAGACGTGAATATGAAAGCATATAAGAGGAGGTAATGAGCACAGGCAATGGCGTCTGGATAATTTCTGCTGCTAATGACTGTTTACCTGGGGCTGCTTTCAAAGGCTCACTAGTCGTGAGCTGAAATGAGAGGCTAAAAGCACACATCCTTTTCTTTAGTATAAATAACTCATTTGTTATCAAACAAAAGGCTTTTATCAGACGCTAGTAACTCTGCTTCTTTTTCTCACCGTGGGGGTTTTGTTTTATTATAAACACGCTCTTCATCCTCTTCTTAAGTCCCCCACAACCCCCCCACCCCCTTCATTTGCCAACACACACACACACTCACACACATTCACATACACTTATCACACATACCAGTTTCTCCCTTCTCTTCTCGATGTTATCCTCTAATGAACTTTTCTTCTCTGGCACTTTTTTTTTGCACCCATCCTTCCACCGGCCGGGCCATCTGGTACTGTGCAGTGGAACACGCACACGGACACACACACACACACACACACACACACACACACACACACACACACACACACACACACACACACCGCTTTGTTCTGGTCTGCGTCTCTGTGTCTGAATTCAAAAGAGAAGACATCAGTTCAGCCGACTCACTTATCTCTCTCTCGCTTTCTGTCTCTCTCTCTCTCCGACGTTCTCCATCACCACGTGTGGTCTCGCTTGTTCAGATTCACTATTTCAAGTCAGTCACCCTGCTCTGTGTAGGTGGTAGTAGTGGCCCACCCCATTCAGACACCATGTTTTACAGGAGATGGGAGCTCCTTGAGTGTTTGTGCTCTGGCTCCCCCTCTCTAACGGGGGTGATGGTTTTCAATTAAGTTATTAAATTATGTATGTGAGATGGAGCCACACACAGCCACGCCATAAAGGACACTTTTCAGTAGGAATTTCGAAGAAAGGAGAAAAAGAAATGGTGCTTTAGCTGTCAGGTCAGGGCGTCAGGGTAGATGGTGGAAAATTCCGGTGTTTAAGCATCTGGCAAAAAAAAAGCACCAGCAAGTGTTGTTGTTGTTTTTTTGGGTTATTTTTATCTTTAGGAATTTAGAAAATGTTACTCAATAATGCTCAGCCCCACTATGGTTAAACCAACGCCGGTTGTGTTTTACTTCCAGGTGCTGGTTTTAAAAAGCGTCTCAACACATTATCTCTCTTTAGTGTCACATATTATAGACTATCTGTGCAATTTATACTGTATTCTATGATATATGACCACATCTGGAAACTGTTGGTTGTGCTTGTCAACTATTTATACATGGCGGTATTTTTTTGTTTTGTTTTGTTGTTTTTTTTGTATCTTCAAATACCATTGTTATTCCCGCTCACTTACACACACTTCCACGGAACCCTGAAGCGGTGCAATTGTAGAGTTTACAGGCACATTTTAAGCAAACTGGGGCCCATTGTCTTTATTCTACCATGTAATAATCTCCCGGCGGTCCTTGTCATCTATCGTATTTCCTTTGGTTTTAATCCTGTCGGAACAGTTGGAAAAATCGACGAGCCCAGCTGCAACACTCCCAGACTCAGTGCGTTCACATTTCAGAAGTGTCCTGGCGTTAAGAAAACACTGACAGCTACGACTATTACTGCTCCTGGCAGTCAGCTGTTTGTGTACGTGTGCGTGTACACCTGTAAATTTATTTTTCTACTTGACTGCAAGCAGGATTTTTAGTGGTGTACATGTGTGATGTGTGACTGTGTGTGTGTGTGTGTGTGTGTGTGTGTGTGTGTGTGTGTGCCCCACAGTTAGTGCCCCGTTAATGAACAGCTTAGGCTGCAGATGCACCCCCTCTGCACATTAACATACGAGGTCACACACATTTGTGATGCACCTCATTTGCTTCTGGCATTTTCTCCTTGTTTTTAGTTTTTTTTTTTTTTAATTGTTGTTGTTTTCTTTCTTTGTTGTTCTGATGTTTTAGTTGGCAAGGCCTAAAATAATGTAAATAATGTATGTGAAAAGGTTAAATTTAAAAGAAGTTACATTTATTAGAGCCCCATTTATGAAAATATAATTAGGTTTTTTTAATGCAGAAATTTTGTAAATAGATGTCTTTTTTGAAGAAGACATTTTGTATATGTCAACATTTTTTTTTTTTTTGGTTTTGGTTTGAGTAGGACAGACTAGGTTCCTCGAAAGAAAGATTCTGTAGAATGAGGGTCTGAAGTGCCAGCTATCACATTGGAACACTCGTGGACCCAATGGAAAACACTAGAGGGAGAAGACTACGAAGAAAAGAAAAAAACATTACATGGTTCAGTTCACATAACATTGCAGATATTTCTTTTCTGTTCTCTCTCATTCTCTCGTGTCAATTTGGAGGTTGTGTGTGTAAGGGTGGGTGGGGGGGGTGAGAGGGGGAGAAACAGAGATGGGGATTTATACAGCGAGAGAGACAGAGGAAGAACAGCACACACTTTGCTACACATTTAATCAATTTTCTCTGCGGCTGGGTAACATATTTCAAATCACCCGGCACTGTTGCCATGAAGGCCTCTATTGGTGGGTGAAGTGAAGTTAAACACCAGTGAGTCTGCTCTACATAGACTGCAGTGCAACACGTAGTCACCCAGACCCCATTTGTGCATTAGCCTTCCAGCCCGCTAGCGCTAACTGGCGCTAGCGTGAATTGCTCCAGCTGAGCTGTGTGGGGTGGAGAGAAGGCCTTGGCTGGCCTGATGGCAAGGGGGGACGTCCTCTAAACCAGCTCAGGGTTGGAGAACCTGGAGCCTGATGAATGCATCAGAGCATTGAGGGGTGAGGGGCAGTTAGGTTCAGAGGAAATCAAAATGGCCGATTCAAATAAGAACAGAGCAAGCACACACACACACACAGAGAGGATAGAGAGAGAGTCCGTTACAAATTCTCAAACAAACAAACAAACAATCTAGAATGCCTGTGGGGAAAAGCGGAGCCTTGCTTTTGACCTGCATAGATTGTCACAATATTATCCAGGTCTCCTGTCTAATGAGAAAGTCTCCAATGGAAGCTGGAGGCGGGAGCGGCGGTGGCCAGCAGCCCCGTGTCTGACTGGGGTCAGTCAGCTCCCAGAGAGGAAACATGCCCGCGGGGGGGGTTAGCCTTGGAACGCTAATGCTACGCTAGCAAGTGCTCACCTAACTCACTCAACTCTTCTAAAGTATAGACACACACACATACAACATCAAAGTAAATGCTAGCACAAGTGTTTTGAGAGTGCTGACACACGTAATGTTTTAAATGATGAAGAGCAAGATCCGCGTGCAGGTACCCCTCTTTCTTCTCCTCCGCTTCCTCCTACTCTCCCTCCCTCTCTCCCCCTCTCTCTCTGTAGGTGTCTCTGGTTCACTGTGTCCCGCTCTTTGCCGTGCCACTGGTATTTCGCTCTCCCCTGGCCTCTGAAAACATGATTATTATCCTTCCTTCTAAATTTTTATTTCTGTTTTATGATTTCAGTATTATAATTATTTTTATTTTCAATGTACATGTATGCCATGATCCCAGTGCATTTGTGTTTTGTAGAAACTACTCCATGATCGATTATTACATTCTCACTAAAAAGACCACACACATACACATGCAGACACTCACACACAAATGCACACACACGCACACCCTCACACTCCCCTATAAGTACACACCCATGCATATTCATACCTATACATACATAGCTTTTACCACATTCATTCATAACCAGTTACTATGGAACTCTATGGGAGTTCCATGAGCCAAGTTTGAGACCCTGATATTGCATATTGATAAATAAATTTTTTCCTATGGAAATGTTTTGTGTGCCTCTTTCATTTTGAAAATCACTGTACTCAAATCTGCCAAGCTTGTTAAACCTTATACAATTGTCTATCCTTTTTAGGATAAAACAAACACACCCAAATAAGAAATGTGGAATTTGAGATGTTGACCTACATTAAACAAACCAGGAATTAGACCGACAGCGTAGCCAAGAGCAACACAGATATAGTAACACAAATAAGGGCCTTTAATATCACCTCACAGTGGGGTAATAATAAGTGACTTAGTGGCATTTAGGAGGGATTAGTGGACAGTTGCGGCAGCACATGTTTTGACGAAGGCTCCATTTGAGGTTTCTCCCAGCGGCCGGAACAGTGACAGACAGCGGCGCAGCTGGCCGACTGATCCCCGGCGCTCACCGCTCCAGTCTCAGCGCAGAGCAGCCAGGAACGGGGACCGCCCTACGCTCCCTCTCTCTCTCTCTCTCTCTCTCTCTCTCTCTCTCTCTCTCTGTCCTGCTTTTTCTCTCTTTCCGGCCCTCCTCTCTCTCTCTGGAGTTAGCCACAGTGTTACGCTGGCGAAACTGCTCAGGAAGGAATACAACACTCAAGGCTAGGGTGTAGACCAATATGAGTGATATTTTGTACACTCAACACACACACACACACACACGGGTACATACACATATGTGCACACTCACACATGAACCTCACCTCTCTAGTGTTGCTTTTTACAACACCCAATTTACAGGACAGCCAAACCCAAAGTCAACCATGTACTGATCTATGTTGAGTCTTAGAGATTTAGATTGGCATGAATATCACCAGCCCGTATTTGTGTATTTGTGCTTGACTGGCTCACTGAATTCAAACATGTCATTTTGGAGCTTTCACTTTCACAGCTTTATATAACTCCTCCTTTTGCCCCCCAAAAAGCCTGTGCTTCCAAGCCCTGGAAAGGGCGTTTTTGATCTGAGCAATTCCCCCCTCCTCCTCTCTCCACATCATACTGCATTAGTGGCCATTTCCAGGATATATTCACTGGTGATACGGTCTCATTAGAGGAGCTGTGCTGTTGAGCCTCGGAGGGAAGTCTACTGCCAGATTCATTAAGCCCGGAGTGGAGCGGGGGCCAGTGGCTGGTGGCTGCTGCACAAACGGCTGACCGAATGCCAGTCGCCCAGAGAACAAAGCCTGGACAATAAGCACAACCCATAACCCATGAAGAAGACACATTCTCACACACACACACACACACACACACACACACACTCAAAATTGTGCATGCACACAAGCACACACCCTAATGGATATACACACACATAGTGTACGTGTGTGCATACACTTTCACATACACGCACAGAGTTACTCAGTCTCTCACACACACACGCACACACACACACACTGCATTGAAGGCGTTACTCACTCTCACACACACACACACACACACACACACACACACACACACACACACACTGCATTGAAGGCTGTGTAGCGTGCCGAAACAAGTGCTTTCCTCTCTGCTGGGGGGCGCGGGGTAACTGATGATGCGACCGCACTGGAACATCGGGGGATCCTGGGGAGGCAGGGAGGGAGAGCCGCAGTGGCCAAATGAGATTTCCCACATCCATCTCACTGCAAAGCAATATGGGTAACAGCCACAGGCACCAGTGGATCTGCTCAGGCCTTTAGTCACTATTAAGCCCCTCTGAGAGAAAGAGAAAGAGGGAGGAAGAGAGAGAGGGACAGAGAGAGAGAGAGAGGGAGGGAGGGAGACGGGGGTTGAGGGGGGGGTTGAAGCTGAATGAGGAGAGGCGGTATGTGTTGGACATGGAGAGAGTTATTCAGAAAGAGAAATAGAGCAAGACCAGAGAGAGGGCAAAAAGAGGAAGAAAAGAGGGTGTTTTCCAGACCATTGGATAAATGCACACAGATAGACTGACAATGACACACAAAGAGGTAACACACACAGACAGACACAGACACACACACACACACACACACACACACACACACACACACACACACACACACACACACACACACACACACACACACACACACACACACACACACACACACACACACACACACACACACACACACACACACACAAACACACTACTATTGAATTTGACACAAAATAAGATGATATGTAACTTCAGTCAAATAACAGTCAGTCAGAAACCATTGGTGTGGAAAGATTAGAAGGTGCAGTATGTGCCCAGAAATAATGGCTGTCCCCTTCCATGAATTCACTGGTGGGGATTTGCCTTTTTGCATTAAGCTAGTGTATTAAGGAACAATGTCCTCATGATACATACTGACATGCATTTTTCTCTCTGAATTCTCTGAATTTTTCTCTTTCCCTCTGGGGACTTCTGCAGTGTAACGTGTCAAGAATGTTCTAGAGCATTCGGGGACAGCCAACAACTGCTAGGAACCTGTGTTCATCTTTTTTGGCAGACACACACTCAAGGGATTGTTTTGAAGTGAAAAGACTTGACAGTTTGCTTGTGGCGAAGAACACTCGCCGGTGTAGGCTGCGCCTCACACTCCTTATCAAACGCTTCCCCCCTCATCCAGTTTTGGGAGAAATCAGCACATATTTCTACTGCTGTTTGCGTTGAAAAAAGTTCCATTTGTCGGGTTGTGAGGGCTGTCTAAAAAGGGACCCTGTCAGCAAATATCAGGCCATAAATATTAAAGTGTAGCCTCTCCCCTCGCCGCTTTGTGCTGGTATTCACCTTGTTCAAATGTCTCTGAGGGAAATTAAATTCCTGCCTCATGCCTCTTAGGGGGGAGAGAGAGAGAGAAAGAGAGAGCGAGAGAGGGGGGGGGGAGAAGAAGGGAGGAAAGATTGTAAAAGAGACAGAGAGAACTTTGTGGACACCCTTCAGTGTGAAAACATTTGTAGGATTAAAAAGATGTCTAGGCTACCATTACTGTCTCCATCAATCAATCAATCAATCAATCAATTCAATTTTATATAGCGCTTCTCTATATACCCGAAGTCGCTTTACAGAGTCCAGAGTCCAGTAGTCATACACACACACAGTCATACCGGTGGTGGTAAGCTACCTCAGTAGCCACAGCTGCCCAACATCAATTGATATATGTTATATTAACATAATTCAGGCAAACAGACTCCTGTAAGTCTTAACTTAAGCACTCAAGCACACAGGATAGCCCTGCTCACTTGGGTCCGTTCTAAAAATTATTTGAGGCTCTGTATTTTAGAAAAATGGAGCATTCCATGTCTCCACAAATTAACAAACACTTTATTCATTGTTTTAGCCTCTGAAATGGTTAATGGTTAAAAACACCATTCCTGACAATGTGGAGGGCACCATTGCTTGGCCTTGCTGTTTTCGCCACAATAACTCACTAGCACCTCTTGAGGTACAAAATGGTACTATGAGAGATGACGAAGCGGCTCCAGCTGGTTAGCATGCTAACTTTAGTAAATATCTAAAGACAACACAGGGCATAAGTATTTTTGACATTACATCAAAATGGTTATTTCTTCACATTCTGTTGCATTTTCCAGTTCATTTTTTTATGTTTTAAACTAAAATTCTTACACATAGCACCTATAACTCTTATTCGAGTTGTCTGAACTTTAGCGAGACCTTAAGTGGTTAGTCAGCTAAACGCCATCTTTAACCTTTATTTAACCAGGATAGGACAACTGAGAACTGAATCGTCTCCTCCAGCGATGCCCTGGAATGAGGGAGGAAGGGACGGGGCAGACAGGCAAAGCCCCTAGAGTCACTTTGGGGTTCAGGACCCTGCTCAGGGACCCAACGGTAGTAGCTGTTTGTAGGCCGCAACGCTTTTCTCCCTGCTGATAGGTCCTTGTGGGACTGAACCCTGTGACCCTCTGGTACACCCGGACTGTGTGTACTGGGCTCACCCTCAACCCCCAACTCTTATGTCCTTTTCTTCACTCTTCTCCTAAAGTACTCTCTATCTCTCTCTATTCATTCTTTTATCTCCCTCTACCTCTCCTTCTCATGAAGGACAATGAAGGTAGGTGTTCTCTTTCTCTCCCCAGATCTTTTGACTCACTACTTCTCTCTCCCTCTCTCTCTCTCTCTCTCTCTCCCCCCCCCTCTCTCTCTATCTCTCTTTCTATCTCTCTCTCTCTCCCTCTCTCTCTCTCGGAGCAGGGCGGGGTAGGGAGCCGCAGCCACAGCCGCGGGGTGCCTTCATGGAGCTGCGTCTCATCCGTCTCTGTCAGCACAGCAAAATAAAGCACGGGCAGTCAGCGCATTAAATGCATCTCATTTCGAGGCTGATAGTTGCCTCAGATGTTGGAGCATAGGCAGAGGTGTGTGCTGGAGAGACAATGTAATGACTCTTATTAATAATATCAATAATAATAATAATAATAATCTGTCCCTGCTGGCTGTGCTGGGATCATCACTGATTGGCAGAGCTGATGTATGAAAGAGGAGATCATTGAAACAGAACCTTCACAGACACAGAACCTGTTCTTCTTCCCCTCTCCTCATACTTGTGCTATGCACTTCCTCCTCAACCTCAGTGAGAAACTTTCCCACATACTTTCCCCACATGAGCAGAGGCTGAGCCATGCAGTAATGGATACCCACCTCTGCCTTCGAGGTGCGTGAATTAGAGATAAACACGGAAGCAGGTAACCAGTGAGACGTTAGCAGGCCGGCTCTCGTATATTTATAGCAGGACTCACATGTTAGGCATGCATCACCCTGTCATGAACACATTATAACGTGTCATTCCATGGCATAACGTGATCCGACAGTCCTAAATGCAATGGGCCGTATTAT
>NC_045159.1:14566036-14593536 GCF_900700415.2 Clupea harengus | reverse complement strand
CCACAGCAGTGGCTAACCAATGTAGGGGATAAAAAATCCACAGCAGCGGGAGCAAATGATCATGATGTGTAATGTGTGATGACACACACACACACACACACACACACACACACACACACACACACACACACACACACACACCGGTCAGCGAAAGCCCTCACATTCCATTCAGCTAGACGAGTTTGTGATGTACGAGCAGTCTGGCCTTCACCTGGATCTCTGAGCTCCATTATAATGAGCTCTGTTATAAACCCGGAGTTATTTATCAGCGAGGCCACCCGAGGAGAATATCCAAACTGTTCTGAGGTCAGTTCAATAGATCATCACAGAGTCAGGCCAGTGCTACCACAGTGCTGTGCTGTGTCACCTATCGTTTGGGGCTCCAACCAGACATGTCTGGTAGATGTTTCGTTTCTGTCACATTTGTTTCGTTTGGCAAATTGGTTTTTATTGAAATCAAGTTACAAGTGGGGTGCCACATAATACAAACTAACAACTAATCCAGACAGGGACCTCAATAATGAGTCTGGCACTGTATGAATATGGATGTGGATGTGTCCGTGTGTGTGTGTGTGTGTGTGTGTGTGTGTGTGTGTGTGTGTGTGTGTGTGTGTGTGTGTCATCACACATTACACATCATGATCATTTGCTCCCGCTGCTGTGGATTTTTTATCCCCTACATTGGTTAGCCACTGCTGTGGTGATGATGGCGCAATTTACCTCTACTATCCTCTCTCTCTCTCTCTCTCTCTCTCTCTCTCTCTGTCTCTCTCCACCGCCCATCTGTGTGTGTGTGTGTGTGTGTGTGTGTGTGTGTGTGTGTGTGTGTGTGTGTGTGTGTGTGTGTGTGTGTGTGTAAGTCTATGTGTGTGTGTGATTAAGCCAGGGCTCAGACACACTGGCAACTGTCCTAAACACTGGGCAACCACACACACACTTACAGGCACATCCAGTATAGACAAACCTGCTCTTACTCAGCGGTGGCCTCTAGCACTGGAACACTTTGGCTGAAGTGTTAGGGGAATCCACGGACAGAACCCAGGAAGACGGGGACACTTGGAGCACAGCAGGGGAGAGATGAGGAGAGCTCCTGGCTAATATAGATCGGAGTAGCTTTGGATTGGCTTTGCAATTCTGGACTGTGTAAATATTTGACACGAACTTTTCAAACAGCAGTAACAGAGTGATGGATGGAAAACTGACGTAATAACGTGCTGTTTTAGTCTCAGGGTGGGGACTGGATTCTTCAAGGATTCTCTCAGATTTATTAACCTTCAGACGCAGATGGACAGACTCTGAACACCACAAAGCTGAAAGCACTGAATCTGAGGTATTGTTTAATATATACTCATTTTTAAACAGACAGCGTTCGTCCCCCTTAAGAGTGAAAATGTGGGAAACAGCTAGTCTCAGGCTTCAGAAATCTTCTCCGGGCTGTGGGGATAATCCACGGGACATATTTGCCCTCCATATGAAGGCCCGAGCACGGGGAGGCCCACATCTGTCCAGCATTAGCTTTGACCCCTGTCTTTCCCATGCCCCGTGGCTAACAGCTCAATCCTCCTCCACCATTTCAATCAATTCCCCCCTCCGCCAGAGAGCATTCCTCGCACATCAAAAGAGCGCCTAGCCCACGTTAGCGGGGGAAATGACCCTGACAATGCGCCACGTAGCACATCCTCCCTGAGCCGGGCTTTTTTAGGTGCGCGCTCGGATTATTCATGGTGGCTACTGGAGGTGCTCCGCCAGAGCGACGGCATCTGTGAGGACAGAAGAGAGGAAGCAGGCATGGGGTTTCCCAGGTTTCTCTCTCTCTCTCACACACACACACACACACACACACTCACACACACTCTCATTCTCTGCATAAGGCTTCAAGGACATTTGACAGATTTTCCTTGGTGATGGTCTTAGGAATTTGCACCGTCATTCTGCATGCGGAGTATGATTTGATGAGATCAGCTTAGTGAGAGAGAGAGAGACAGAGGGAGAGAGAAGGAGAGGGAGGGAGAGAGGCAGAGATGGAGGGAGGGGGGAAGAGGGAGGGAGAGAGCGGGGGGGTGGAAGAGAGGGAAGAGAGGGTGGGAGAGAGAGAGCGAGAGCGAGAGCGAGAGAGAGATTGTGTGAGCGGAATGGGAGTGAGTTGGAGCCTTATGTAGAAAATGAGTTCATCTCGTCATAATCTCCCTGGCAGGGCTGTGTGAGGTAAATAGAACAGCCCCTCTGAAGAAGCTCAGTAAGCACAGTGTGTGGCCCTATCAGTGAGAGAGAGAACGAACGAGCCAAACTGGAAGAGAAGAATGATGGAGAGAGAGAGAGAGAGGATCGATAGACTTTGAAGACAGAAAAGAGCTCTATTTGATGCATCAAATTCATATTTCAAGCACGTGCAGTCTATTTAAATCCACCGTGTACAGGACTTCAACATTTTAAAGAATATGCTCTCGACATCCTCCGCTCCTTTGCAAGTAACTGTGAACAGACTCGTCTCACAGCCTCTCTGAGACACATCACCACTCTGACGGAGATGCCCTGTGCCACAGCGGCGTGTCTCAACAAGCCTTGCCCCATAGCTTTCATCCAACATCGACCACGTCACCACCGCATGCTTCCAAAAAGCTTGGTAGCCATAGCATCGCTGGCGGGGGAGCAACCCCACTCTCTGGAAATCCAGCTTATGCTACAGATGTGGTGTTTTATATAATGTTCTCACACACTGTTTATTTCTTTCACAACCTGTCATTGGGTCCATTTATGGAAATGTCGAGTAGCTTTTGTAGAGCCAAAGCTAAAGCTGTCTGAGCTCAGTGTTTTTAAGCTGTTAGTATATCTTTGTCCTGGGAACGTCTAGAAGGGCTACGATGTGAGTTTGATTTGAGGGCAGTAAGCTGAAGAGAGGGAAAACATGTCTGGGTAGATGTTTTTTTCCTAATGGCGTGATTCTAATGGGCTTTGACACTTTTGACCAGGGCTTTTGCGAAGCGTTTGCAAGAAAGTGACACAATAAGACCTGAAGTAAACATGGCCTGGGAGAGAACGGAGCGAAAAAAGCAATTTGGCCGACTCAGTGGGAGGTAGTCCACAAAGCTCGAGAATGCCTCTCTAAATATGAGACAAAGCTAAACAACCCAACAAGATGCTGGCTCATTGCGAAAGGTCCATCAGATTTGTAGTTTCTTCTGACATGCGGTCTGTTTTACATAACAGTCCCGTTTGTTATACAGGACCAATTCTGCAATTGTGTCCGTTTTTAGCTTGTCAGTACACCTGATGTTTACTTTTAATGATATAAATGCATTATTTCTGTGTGTATAGACATTTAACAGCAATGAACAACATGTCTACTAAACGCAGAGAATGTCTTTTAAGCACATTTACACATGCACACACATGGAGAGAGAGAGAGATAGAGAGAGAGAGAGAGAGAGAGAGAGAGAGAGAGAGAGAGAGAGAGAAAATGGTACCGATTTGGGAGTGAGGGATGTTTGAGACAGGGACCAAATCCTTCTAGCCAAAGACAAATAACCCAGACGTCTGTCAGTGCGAGAGAGAATATAACCAAGGGTGAAAGCACACAGAAACAAAGTCTGAAGCTGACAGAGAAAGAGAAAACAAGAGGAAGAGAAAACAAATATGTTCTACAGATATACACATCCTGCAGATCCTGAAGGTAGAGTATAAGGCTTGGCACATTCCTGTGTGTGTGTGTGTGCGTATATGTGTGCGTGTGTGTGTGTGTGTGTGTGTGTGTATGTGTGTGTGTAAGTGTGTGTGTACGTGTATGTGTAAGTGTGTGTGTTTTGTCTGTGTGGATGATTGAGTCCATCTTTCACACTCCATACTATATAGATTTTTACACACACACATTCACACACACACACACACACGCACACACGCACACACACACACCTTCGTTGTACCTTCATGCTGTAACATTGGCTGGACAAGATGAAAACCTCACTCCATTACTGACACTATCACTGTCAAACCAGAATCTCTGTCCATCTCTTTCTCTCTCTCTCACTCTCACTCTCTCTCTCTTCCATTTTCTCTTTCTCTCTCTCTCTCTCTCTCTCTCTCTCTCTCACTCTCTCTCTCTTCCATTTTCTCTTTCTCTCTCTCTATTTCCTTTCCTATCACCATTTTAGCTCCATTTCCTTTCATCCTTGCTTTATCATAATCACTCCTTCATCACTTTTTCCCATCTTCCGACACAAATGAAAAATATCTTATCGGAGTGACCCACCTGAGAGCCACAAAGCCGCTCTTCCACCGTCCAAAGACAGAATGCACAGGTCCCCCTGTGGAACCATTGCATCTTTATTCGACTCACGCAACTGTTATAACGCAGCCCACGTTGGGAGAGATAAATGCTTCTGGCACATTTCAAAACCATCTGTCTTAAAGTTTGTCAAAATTTCACCGGTAAACCAATTTATCGTCGCCGGAACTTTCTATACTCCTTGGCCTGCTGTGATAGTCAAAGTTCCCACAGTCCAGAGCGTTGCTGGAGTAGCGCAGCCAGCTAAATGCTAAATGCTAGCTATAATGTGTGTCCCCCGGAGCTGGCGGGGGGCCTTTAGTAAACGTGACCCGGCGGCGAAGGCCGAGGCGGCGTGGGCAATTACACCAGGAGCCGTGGGTCCAGTGCCGAGTTTATGTCAATACACAATTAGAGCCGAAGCGAGGGGCACGGCTGCATCAGAATTAATGAAGGAAACACTGGCAGCACTGGGCTTTAAAATGAGCCCGGGATCATTAGAGGGTAATCTACTCCTGAATGCCCTCCCCCCCACACACACACCCTCCTGCACCCCCCTCCAGATGACAAGTCCACATGACCATTAAATAAGTATGATTACAGAGGCTGGATGTTGTTAATACACTTGGCACAGTTCAGTGACCCCAGAGGTCATGTGACTTCTATAAGATGGTGTGTATATGTGTGTTGTGTGCATGTGTGTGTGTGTGTGAGAGTAGTGGGGGGTTGAGAAGAAAAAGCAAAAAAAAAAAAGAAAAAGTGAAATAGTGTGACCACATTCCAGGGTAATCTCTGTGTCACATTTACCAGATCCAAGAAGGCCTTCTTGTTGGTTTCTTTGTCTGGAAGTAGCGCACTGACGCAGGAACGCTCCCCAGCAGCAGAAGCATCAAAGCGGTTCGTGAGGTATATTCAAATCAGAAGAGGACAGAGAATAGAAGAGTAAAATTACTTTGATTGACTCCCTCCGGCTGGGTGTAAACGGGCAGAAACATTTTGTTGACAAACAGCGGGAGAGTGTGTGTGTTCTGTGCGTGATCAAGCTGACAGCTTTAATGAAGCTGTCCACCGAGCCACGGGACAGCAAGACATGGCCTGCGCCAACCACCAGGGTGTGTGTGAGAGGGGATGCCAGGAGATAAGCACCACATGCTTGAGTGTGTGTGTGTGTGTGTGTGTGTGTGTGTGTCTCAGTGTGTGGTGTTGAAAAGGTATGTGCCTGACAGAAAGCCAGTTCATTTGATGTAAGGTATGCGTATGTGTGTCCGTGAGGGTGTGTGTGTGTATGTGTAGGTGTATGTGTGTGTGTGTGTGTGTGTGTGTGTGTGTGTGTGTGTGTGTGTGTGTATATGTGTGTCCGTTTGTCCGTGTGTGTGTGTGTGTGTGTGTGTGTGTGTGTGTGTAAAGACTGTTGTATGCCTGAAAGACTACTGGCACTAAGCTGGCACTGTCTATTTTGTCTTCCTTCTGAGGTGATGCCAAGACACTGCTGAGTGTGTGTGGCGCTGCCAGCCTGCCCCTCTCTCACGCCTCTCTCTCTCTCTCATACACACACACACACACGCACACACACACACACACACACACCCCCTATGATAGTCTCTCTGTGTATGTTTGTATTAATGTGCATGTGTGTGTGTGTGTGTGTGTGTGTGTGTGTGAATAACTTCACCCGTCTGTACACCCCAAGTCTCGTAGTTTACTCAGTCTTCCAGTTCACGTTTGTTCTCCTTTATTAAACCAAGTTTTCAGCCTTCAAGTCTAACGCTAAAAAAAATCTATTGAAGGTAACCCTGTTGGACAGGCTGAGTTCTGGGATTGAGAGATCTCACAGCGTCATGGTATTGTGTCAGGAGCGATCAGAGCGAAACTAAAACACTACCGGCCGCAAATACTGACATGTTACATAAAAAGATTGTCATAAACAAAAATGCCTCCCACGGGCTAAACACAACAGACCTCTCAGTGCTCAGTCGAGCGCTTGTGTATGTGTATGTGTGTATTTGTGTGTGTGTGTGTGTGTGTGTTTGTGAAAAATCACATTGCACATGGAAATGATTGTCTCGCTGCGCTGTGCTGTGCTGGCCCTTTAGACCTGTTTCCTCTTAGGCCTGAAGATGAGCCTGCTTCTATTTGCCCCTGCGTGCTCAGTGTGCTGCTCGGCCAAAGACAGCAGTGATGTTTGTGGAAACAGCGCACTTTAATGGAGAACACTGTTCACACTTCCTTAGACATGGAAAGGGCTGTGTGGCAGGTCACACACAACATTGATTTATGCATATCTGTGCACATACACACACACACACACACACACACACACAAACATCCATACTACGCTGACACACACATACACACACAGACACACACAGATTTCAGATTGGCGATGGATGTGGATGCTTGTGCGTTGGGTATGTCTCTGGTACTGTACTGTTCATGTCAACATGTGTTCTAAATTAGCTGTCTATATACAGCTCCCAGAAATAGATATCCTCTCCCACATGCACCCAGACAAACACACACATGGACACACAGGCACACATTTAACACACACACACACACTCACAAACACACAAACATGCACACACACACACTTGCAAACACAATGCTCACAGCTACTGTGTTTCTAAGGAGGCAATTGGTGAACTGCTAACACATTTCAGACGGTTCCATTGTAATGTCTCATTACATAACAATAACAGTAACAACAGGCTGTGCAACCTTTTAAAAACATTGCCCCATTACTCCACTGAAAACAATGGCAGCTAATGGAAGTTTTGCTTTGATACAAAGATGTCATACGTTTTCTTGTTTATGCGCCCTCCAATACTTGTGACCGCTCATGTACGTCATTATTCGAATTCCAGTTGGTTCAAATTGCAGTGTCTAAAGTAAGACATTTCTGTTTTAAAGTTCACAGTTGTTTTTAACAGGCGTCCTTAACCTCCACTCAAAGGCAAGCTGTCACTTTATGAGGGAACTCTGACCTTATTAAATATGTTAGTTAAAAGCGAGCCATAGCCGATGCTGTAAATGTGCACTAGAAAGAGGCAGAAGGGAAGTAAAAAAGAGAGTCAGAGAGAGAGAGAGAGAGAGAGAGAGAGAGAGAGAGAGAGAGGAGGGAGGGGGAGTGAAAACGAAGGCTGGAGAGACTCAGAAAAGGAGAGTTACAGTGTGCGTGTGGGAGGGGGGATGGGGGTGGGGGGCGGGATAAAACAACGGGTTCATATGGAGATGTTTTAAGGATCTTTTGAGCAGTGACGTGTGACAGGCGGTTAACTCTCAGACGTTACTGAGAGACGAAGAAATGTCACTGAGCTGAGTGTGGATGCACACACACACACACACACACACACATAAATACTCATACATAAGCAGACAAACACACACAAACACACACACACACACACACACACACACACACACACACACACCGACATGTCTCTGAGATTAAATTATATCTTGAATCAGTGATGCTGCTGATGACTTTAGCAGAGTACGTTCTAACAGATAGCATCTGAACTGGAGAGACTGCTAAATACGCAGCTTGGTTTAAAAGGTTATTTAAATGATGGCCAGGTTTAATGTTCATGAGCGGAGCCCACATAAATGTCAATGTTGTTTAGAAATTATGGCAAAGGGAAAAAAAAGAGGTAAAGACATTGTGTATGTGTGTGTATGCATGTTTGTGTGTGTGTGTGCGGCATGTGTGTGTCTGTGTGTGTGTGTGCGTGTGTGTAGGTGTGCACGTGTGCCATACTCTTTCCCAGTAATGCCTCTCAAGTGCATCTCTTTGGCCTCAGCCTTTACAACAGCAGATGGAGGTTCGTCTTGATGCTCACAGTTCGTGAATCTCTATGGATCCAAATGCTCCAAGCATGCTGAGTATTATGTGGAAAAAAATCACAATCCCTCTTACCCTTCGTCCTTCTGTCACACACGCACACACACACAGACACTCACACACACACACACACACACACACACACACACATGCTCTACAGATTTAGCTATCCCAGTACATATATGCTCAGCACAAACTATTCTCGACTCTTTTCTCCCTTGTATACTTTTATGAAGCAAGCGAGCCGAAATGGAGCTGCTCTTTCTTCTGTAAGGTTTGTAATGTCATAATTAGAGCCTCTGCATTTCACACATCACTGACACAGTAAACAGCTGAGTAGCTTTCTCTGATGGTGACTGTAAACCCGGGGAGCATATAGATGCAGGCACGCACAGACACACAGACACACACACACACACACACACACACACACACACACACACACACACACAAGCCATACAACCTAGGGCACTGCTTGGCCTCTGACCATCTAACGCTACATTAAATGTTCCTGTGATGCACACACACACACACACACACACACACACACACACACACACACACACACACAAACACACACACACACACACACACACACACACACACACACACACACACACGCATACACGCAAACATGTGTTCTGCCCTCAAGTTTAAATTAATTCAAACATACATTTTTAGGTCACTTCATAGACTGGTGGAAAATCCCCATGGCACAGCATCAGCATATGGACAGCAGGAGAGCCTGTCCTTCCATGTAGATCTTCATTTAGACTAATGCCCCTTGTTTATTACATGCAGCGCCGCGGGCACCACAGTAAGTCAAGTTACCATAACTGAGCGGCCATTGATTGGGCTGCCTTGATCAATTGGCTGCCAGAGAGTTCAGATTGAAATTTATAGCCGCTCTGAGAATACGTTTCTTTTGCCCTTTGGAGTCTCTCATGAGGCCCTCACACACACACACACACACACACACTCACACACGCACACACACACTCTCTCTCTCACACAAAAATATATGCACACTCACGCATACACACACACACATGTAGGTATGCGTATGTGTACACCCAGACTTGGCAAAGACAGACACAGCAGCACAGACACACTCTCAATATCCTTTTTCTTACAATAACATAATCATGCTTTCAGGTTTTGCTACTGTCAGAAGTGTGTGCGTGTGTTCAAATCTGTGTGTGTGTGTGTGTGTGTACGTGTGTGTGTGTGTTTGCATGTCTGTGTGTGCATGTGTGTGTGTTTGTGTGTGTGTGTCTGTGTGTGTGCGTGTGTGTGTGAGAGAGAGGCTTGTGTTTTCATGCAAAGCCAATGGGGAGAAATTGTTTCCCCCCTCTTGGTCTTCATCTGAAATCCAACTGTTTCATTTCAGACTTGTTTGAACCTGTGTCTGGCTGTTTACTGGCTAGAGTGGGGAAAACAAGCGGAGTCCTTCAAACACCTTGAATTCTTTTCCCTCAGTAAAGACATGACACAACTAATTCATCAAACAGTATTTGCTAATCGTAAAGTAACCTTGTCCCATTAAAGCTCCTTTAGGCTATACCTTTTTGGACTACTTAGCTGGCTGTACATTTGATGGCGATCATGAAAACAGATGCTCAGAGAAAAACACCTCAGGGCTTTTTAATCAAACACCAAAAACTTCCACAAGGTCCAGCTGTATAAACCAATAAGGAGGCTTCTTAAGAGACAGACCCTTGTTATCTAATTACTTTTTTATAGTACCCTCCACAGTCTAGGACATGGTGGATTCCTGTGGTGAGGGTTAGCAAGAAATGCTAACACAGAGGTCCTACCATAAACGACACATATCAGTTTTGATATGGTCTGCCATTGCAGATGCCTTTTCATGACTGATGCTATGACTGATCGATAAGCTTAGATACATATAGAATTACTTCTTAAATACATAGAGAATTACTGCTTTATAAGTCAATATCAAAATTGACCGTAAATGGTTATGGTTATGGTTAAGGTAGACCCTTTGACACTTTGAGGTTTGACTTACAAAACATTAGAAAAAGAAACACAGCAAAGAAACACGACAAAAAAACAATTTTTTTAAATAAATGATAATAATAATAATTCTAAATATCAAAACTATTATTGAATTTGCAAAGTATACCTTAAACAAAATAACTGATTAGAGAAATAATGTTTTTTAAATGCACCAAGGCTCTGGAACAGACAGTTCTAGGTAGATCAATCCACCACTGAGGCACCTTGACCAAAAAAGAGTCTCGACTGTGATTACCTGCTGCACAGAGAAGGCAAAGACAACAGATGCTCATCAGAGGAGCGAAGAGGGGGAATAGTGTTCAATTATGGCATTTAAAGAAGCTGGTGCCGATCCAGTGGCTGTCCTGTAGGCAAGACTGAGTTCATTCTAAGTCTGTGTTTTTGTTCACCAACATTAATCATGCTGTACTGCATTTTATGATTTGTATTGTAATGTTTTTTGCCTGGACCCCAGGAAGAATAGTCTCCACTACGGTGTAGACTAATGGGGATCCATAATAAACATAAAAATAAATTCTAGCAGCTACAGGGAGCCAATGAAGGGTGACCAGCAGAGGAGTTACATGTGTCCTCTTTACTGTATATATTTACAGAATAAGCACATGTATGTACAGTATAATCTATACCTTATATACTGTATATAACAGAGCTTGGTGTGTAGTTTGTGAGCATTAAGAAGATTGCTGTTTTTTGGAGGCATTAGTGCCATGGTTGTGTATTTGTAGCATTGTGGGAATTTATGGTTGCAGGTATGTGCCTAAGAGTGTGCAAAACAGAATATGTTTGTGATTCTAGTGTCTGTGTGAGACGCTATAGTGTGTGGGTGTGTGAGAGTGTGATTGTGTGTGTGTGTGTGTGTGTGTGTGTGTGTGTGTGTGTGTGTGTGTGTGTGTGTGTGTGTGTGTGTGTGTGTGCGTGAGTGAGAGTCAGACGGATAGAGAGTGTGTATGCCAAAGGCCATATGGAAGCGTTCAGAGCTCAGCCAATGGGCCGAGTCCGGCGGAGAGGCACGTAGCGGCGTAGCAGTGGACGTGTGGGCTTCATCACGAGGGTAGAGGAGCAGAGACAGAGAGAGAGAGAGAAAGAGAGAGAGGGAGAGAGAGAGAGAGAGAGAGAGAGAGAGAGAGACGCTCCTCGCAGGCGTGGGCTGGGCCTAACGACTATCCCAGCTGCCTGCACTGCCGCCACCGCTGCGCTCCATTCCGCACTAACAGCCGGGAGTGGAGAGAGAAACAGTGGAGAAACAGGTCATAATAACTTTCCCTTCTGGTGGCGCACTTACTTAGTCAAGCACACACACACACACACACACACACATACACACACACACACACACACACACACACACACACACACACACACACACACACTACACCGGGAGCCACTCACAGTTACCCTACACTCATTGTGTTAGTTGTACGGGGGTAAAAGGTCAGGGTATCCGAAGACAAAAGCCTCTGAATCCTCCTGCGCTGCACCGGAGGACGACAGAGCGGGATTAAGGGGGATAGAAGTGGCAGGAAATCAGTCATCTGTAACGCTGTCATCTGACCAGCAGGGCCCTTCAGGAGGGTCTCACCCATGAAAGAGAGGGACACAAGGGAGAGAGGGGGGAGGGGAGTCTGAAGATGAGAGAGACAGAGAGAGAGAAAGTGATTTTTCTTCTTTACAGTGGGAACTATTTAGGCCTCTCAGCATCTCTCTGGCAAAACTATCATTTCATCAGCTAACTCCTGCAGGCACTCTAACCGCACACTAGTGCACACACACACACACACACACACACACACACACACACACACACACACACACACACACACACACACACATGCACACGGCTGCAGATACAGAAACTCCAGGGGAAGTTTAATTGCGCTGTTTTCCTTAAAACCCGCTCTTTGATTGGCCACTCGTGGGAGTTCCTCGGTGTGAGAACCGCACAGCGCCGCAGAACACCTGAGCATGCAGCTGTGGCTCACAGTGCACCAGGCGGCGTCGGAAGAATGTCTTTAAGCACCCACATCCTCCGCACGCCAGCCTCGCATGCAGGCCCGCTCAAAGGAGAAGAGCCCGCTGGAGAGAAGCCTTGAGCTTCAAACAGAGAGAGAGAGAGAGAGAGAGAGAGAGAGAAGGAGAGCGAGCGAGCCAATGTAGAAATTCAAGACGAATCGCAGTGCATAAGGGAATTCTTAACGGATGGGGCGGGTGGGGGTGGGGTGGGGGGGGGTGCAGGAGGAGAACGGGTACACAGTCCTTCGGGCGCAAACTACTTCTCAACAGGGAGGAATTTTACAGGCATACCAATGCAGTAGATAAAACTCGTTGTCTGCTTGCATTTGTCCAAGGGTTATGCGTGTCATCTCCAGAGAAATAGAGTTTGAGTCAGGGAGAAGAAAAATAATGATTAACCAAATTTTTTTTTTTAAAGCACATCGCTGGAATATTAGCAGCATCTGATTACTTCATCCATGGCTGAACACATGAAATCTCAGTAATTAGAACCAATTGATTTGTTCTGCTGTGAGGAGTCGACTTTCCCTCAGGTTCACAAGGTCACTTATTAAACATTTAATCTTTATAGGGGGAAATGCCCGACAGGACAAAGTAACTCCACCCTGGAGTAGGGACTGTGGAGGCCACCCCCCCCCCCCATACCCCCACACCATGACCACCACCACCGCTTCGGTATCACATGCCCATCGCTTAAATAAATGGGCCTGTATGAAGGGAATAATTTGATTTAAGCGTTAATGAAGTTTGTTTGTGTGGCCTACTTTAAAAAAATATATAATAATCTTTGTTCCCGTTCTGTTCCTGTTGAAAAGAACAAAGCTGGCCTTTTTCTCCGGTTATCTGATGGGCTCAGCCTCAGTTTACACTTAGACAAGGAAGATCAACTGGTGGACGAACACACAAACACACACACACACGATTTTCTTTTGCACATAATTGTTCCTGAAGGCTACGGGTGTTTTCCATTACTGCCGTTGATGTTTGTTAATTTGTATTGAGGTGTTTGTGGGAGTGTGTGTCTGTGTGTGTGTGTGTGTGTGTGTGTGTGTGTGTGTGTGTCTGGACTTCTTGACTAGTGATAAGGATTGTGTGTGTGTGTGTGTGTGTGGGGGGGGGGGGGGTGTGTTGGGAGACGGCTGCGTTCTGGGCACCAGGTTGATTTGGCAGAGTCTCTGCTCTCAGTTTCAGGCCTTCAGCCTTGGCGACGTGGGCATCTGCCTCTGGGGCCAACTGTGCCAGGCCTCGTCCCCGGCTCTGCCTCGGCATGGCCCCTGTCTGCGGGCGGCACGGTCGAAAGCTGGCAGGCGCGACAGCCCCGAGTCCTACCTATTTCATGCCCTGACTGCTCCCTGGCAGCCCGCCTAGCATAAGCTGGCACGCACACAGTAAGAAGTCATGATCGCGTAGGTGGACCCGAGCTAGCACACACAGTGGCAGATTAAAGCGCTGGTTCGATTTTCAGGTTTTTACTCAAATGTGCCCTGGTGCATGTGCTGTACCGTGTTGGGTTTTTTGTAGCAGTGTGAATTCCAGCCATGCCTGCCTGTTCGGTGGAAAATAGTGTAATTTGCGATGCTGGTTGAATTGCTGTTCAGGGACTTGACTTTCAGGGAGCTTGCTTGCTTATTATTTTCGCCTCATTTTGTAATTCTTTTTTAGCTTGAGAAGACTAAAAGAGAGCGAGAAAAAGAGAGAGAGAGAGGGGGTGGGGTGGGGTGGGTTGGGGGGTCGGGGGGCAGAGAAAGAAGGATGCAACCAAACAATGATACATCTGGGAAATTATTTGTACAGGCAAGTGCAATGCTGCCATTTGCTGCTTTGAAGAGGCAGCTTGTATGACTCACTGAGAGATTAATGCACCAACAACCCTGAGCTCTTTCCCCGCACCTCTCTCCTCTGATATTCACCACGCTCACAAAAGGCTGTGATCTTCTAGAGAGGCCCTCACGGAACAATACATTTCTCTCCTTCTCTCGGCAAGGATTACCAAAGCTGGAAGCATTGTTTCGAGACATGTTATTTTTTATTTTTTTGAAGCAAATGCATTCATCTTGCGCTTTTGAAATGAGCAAACAAACACGGCAGCCTACATTAAGGCACACAAGCTCAGACGGCAGAAATGAGTATTTTCCCACCCGACGGAATTGTGATTCTCTGCCTCCAGCTGTGTTTCGGGAGATGCAGTCTCATAAACAGAGTAAGCCAGTGATGTCCAGTATAGTATCGCGCCCAATTCAGTATTATTTACCCTTGTGGTTTGAAATGTGCGAGAACCCCCACCTGCTCTCCAGGCTTTGTGGGCGGGGGTTGGTGGGTGGTGGTAAGGGCTGGTGTATGTGAGTATGTGTGTGTGTGTGTGTGTGTGTGTGTGTGTGTGGGGGGGGGTTATGTGGCCTAACCTCTGCCCACCCCACCTAAGGCTCCAAGGAGACAGTCCACTTCGGAGACGCAGCGAGCCAAAAGGCCGCACCTTAATGTGCAAGCCTTGCATCTCATTTGCATCACATCATAATAATACTTCCCTTCCACAGAGTAGCTCAGAGAAGGAGGGAGAGAGAGAGAGAGAGAGAGAGAAAAGGAGAACAAGGGTTAGAGAGAGGAAGAGAGTAGACTGAGAGAACTGAAAAAGTAAGAAAGACAAACAGTGAGAAAGACATGCAGACAGCCAGAGAGTGAGTGAGACATGCAGACAGCCAGAGAGTGAGTGAAACATGCAGACAGCCAGAGAGTGAGTGAGTGAAGCAGGGAGACAGCCAGCGAGTGAGTGAGACATGCAGACAGCCAGAGAGTGAGTGAGTGAAGCAGGGAGACAGCCAGAGAGTGAGTGAGACATGCAGACAGCCAAAGAGTGAGTGAAGCAGGGAGACAGCCAGAGAGTGGGTGAGACATGCAGACAGCCAGAGAGTGGGTGAGACATGCAGACAGCCAGAGAGTGAGTGAGACATGCAGACAGCCAGAGAGTGAGTGAAGCAGGGAGACAGCCAGAGAGTGAGGGAGACATGCAGACAGCCAGAGAGTGAGTGAGACAGGGAGACAGCCAGCGAGTGAGGGAGACATGCAGACAGCCATAGATTGAGTGAGACATGAGGAAGGGGACTATCCATTCTCAGGCCTTTTATGAGCAAGGAAATCATTATGAGGGCACGCAGAAATATGAAAGAATGTCCTGTCACTCAATACAGAGATCAACTATCGAGCCATTTCCCCTCAGCCCTACGGGCAGGCAATTAGGCCCTCTGTTGATTTCCGTACCATCAATTGACATCATTGCCTTTACTCTGGCGCTCCCAGCGTCTGCCCTCGGCCCCTTAAAACGCAGTGGCATTTTGTGTGGCACGCAGTGAAGACTGGAGGTCATTGTCGGAGACCAAAAAAGGGCCGAATAAACAAGAACTGAGCAAGTCAGCCTTCCTCTCGCCCGACAGAGAAACATTGCATCATTCATCCAAAATGGGCACCGGCCATAAACTTTCCAAACTGGCCGAGTCGTCGTCATTACCGGAGACGGCAGTATTTTCGTCCCCACCGTTTTCGGACCAAGATAAGCAACCAGAAATATTTTTTTATTGCAGTACATTGTAGCGTTTTTCACGTGCGTCATCAGATGGGCACTGTTTAGAAAAACAAACACGGTTGATTTTTTTTCCCCCTCTTGTATTTCTTCCCCTTCATCCCCACCCCTCCCTCTGTCATGCTCTGCCGAAGCCTTGTGGAGTTTTAATCGAAAGCTGAACAGACCACCGCGGTCATGAGAGCTGGATGGAATGCTGGAAGTCGCTTCTACTGGTCAGCACATTCATGCCTGGAGCGTTACTAATGTGTTTGCTTTGACACACTCACAGACAGGCAGACAGAAACACACACACACACACACACTCACACACAGACTCCACACACATACAGACACGCATACTCTCCGACATGCAGACACACACTGTACCCAGTCCAAGTGGTGACCTATTCACATCTGCGGGCTTTTATGGAGATGAGAGAGGTGGTTATTTTTACAGTGTAATGGAAAAAAGATATATCCCCAACACGCATAAAGTCTCGCCCTCGCTCAGGCCCTAGCCTCGGCACACATCATTTCGTTTTATTTACGCGCTAATATGTCGAGCGCCGGGCAGCTCAAAGGGCCTGCTTGAAGTTCCGCTAGACTGACACACAGACCTATCACCGGCTCAGATCAAGCCTGGAGCCCCAATAAAAAAGCTGCCCCAGATCAAAAAAAAATGAGAGGGGACCGGATCTGGTCCACACACTGTCCTCGTTACGTGCCTAAACCCCCCCAGAACACACACACACAGTCACACACATGCCATCCACAGGACCCCAAAGCAATGAAATCCACAATTAAATTGACTCAAGCATTTACGGGCCGGGAATAACGAGCACAACGGGAGGGCGCTCTCTCGGGCTGGGGTGGGGTGGGGTGGGGCTCCTTGCGATGCCCTGGCATGGCCCCGTAAATCAGGGGCCCTGTCAAAAGAGTGTAGGTGGAGCCCCCCCCAGCTCTCCCAACCCACCCCCAATAACTCCTATTGGACCGGCACGACAGCATCTGGAGGGCAGGACGGACCAGAGGAGAAGAGTAATGAGATGAAGGGATAAAGGGATGGAGGAAGAGATCAAGTGACAAATAAATGCGGATAGGGAAGGATAGAGGAGTTACCCCTGAGAAACAGAATGAGCATGGAGGAGTTCCAGACATGGACAGATCATCAGGGAGAGAGGAGGTAAGAGAGGAGGTGAAAGTCAGAGAGAGTGAGAGAGGCAGAGAACGAGGGAAAGAGAGAGAGAGAGAGAGAGAGAGAGAGAGGGAGACAGAAAGAGAAAAAGAGGAAATGGAATGAGGGGAAGGAACAGATGGATGGATGGATTCTCCAGCTGCTGGGAGAAGTGCAGGGCCCAGGCAATGGAGTCTGTGACTGACTCACGCCACTGACCCAGAAAGCAGCCCTGCTGGTCTGGAAAGCAGGCTAATGGCCGTCCCCTGCGCTGATCTGGAAACAGACGTTTGCAGTGGAGATGAGCTCCAGTGCACTGAGAGCCTCACGTCCACAGAGCCACGTGTGATCTCAGGATTCGAATCACTGGCAGACAGGAAGTCATACACTGGAAGTTCCATTCACTCTTTCTCTCTCTCTCTCTCTCTCTCTCACACACACCACACACACACACTCTCTGTCTTTGTCTCTGTCTCTCTCTGTCTCTCTCTCTCTCTCTCTCTCACACACACACATACACACACCATAAAGTTTTGGTTTACTCAAGTGCAATCCTAATTACAATAGCAGGGTCTCCAAGTGACAATGTGCCAAAGTTCCTGCACTTTCTAACACAAAAGACATAAGAGAGAGAAAGAGTGAACTCCAGACCCCCAGCACCTGCCGACTGCACAAAGACTCACACAGTCACACAACCACACAGCCATGAGCGCGGAATGTAAAAAGAACCTAAAAAAAAGAGAAGAAAAGAAAGAAAAGAATTTAATACTTTCATTCATCCCCTGACGTTTTTTTTTTTTTTTTAAAGCCACGCATCAGATTGTTCATATTCAGGTCTCAGTTTACTTTAAAAGGGCCTGATCGGGTTACATGGGAACCAGGAGGTGAGAACCGCTGGCTTTAATCCCCACCCCATACCTCCCCTCAACCCCCCCGCAGGCCTGCTCCGATGTGCCCAGAGGTGCCTTATAAAAAACACCCCGAAGGGCCTAATGGCTCCTCTGTAGCTAATGCGTTTCTGCAGGGGGAGAGACTGCCGTTCCACCACCACCTCCACCTCCTCCTCCGCCTCCACGGCCGCGGCCGCTGCCTCTGCTGCCTGGCTCTAATGGGCTGCAGCCCCAGCCGGGCCTTGTAAACCCCACTGCCCTCTCTGCTCACACCTCCCTCCGGCTGACACCTCCGCTCAGGAGTCGCGCCCCCCCCCCCCCCCGAGTTATCACCTGGGAGTAATGGGGCTCGCTCCGGATCCATAATGACTGGCTGGGGCGTTTATGGAATTAGGGAGTGTTTTCTTTTTTTTGTTTTGTTGTTATTGTTTTTTTTGTTTAAGAGCGGTTATTTAACGGCTGTTATGGTGAGCGGAGATGATTTTTCGTGGGAAAAGACGAAAGTCTGTTTTGCTGTACCGGAGCCGGCGTAGCAACAGCGAGAGAACAGCATGTACAACAAGACAACGGCGAAGCTGAAACAATGCCCTTGTTTTGTCTGTAAATAATCTTGTTTGCTTTCATGTCGCTCCCATGGTTGAGCGTGGGGTGTTTTTTACACTGAAACATATGGCCACCACTGACTGTGTCCCTCTCTCGTTCTGTGCACCGTAGGTATGCTGGAGGAAGGAAGCGACAGGGAGGACAAAGTCATTCGAAAGAAACTTAGAGGGTAGACTCATACACACATACATTCACAGACAGACACACACATGCATGCACACACACACACACACACATACACACACACACACACACACACACTAACACATACATACGCACGCACACACACACACACTCAGGCATGGACACAGACAAACAGACACTGGAGATGAACACACATTCTCATAGACACACTTGCTCACATACACACACACACACACATTCAGACACAGATACACGTACACATGCACACACACACACAGACACACACACTCAAATGTGATGCTAAATCATGCACAGCCATCAGATGGATATGAGAGAAAAAAAGTCACAGTGGCCCTCTCTCTCCTGTCCCTGAATCCAGCGCCCCCCCCCCCCCCTCCCCCCGCTCCCCCCGGCCCCGCTGGGGTAAATGGCACACAGCTGCAGGCCAGCCTCCCCCATCAGAAATGCCCCCGCTCCCCCTGCACGCAGCACAAGAATGCACATATTTATTTAATGCATCTTTTAAAAGTGCCCCTCCCTGCCTCCGACTCTGAGCCGTAGCAGAAGCCGCGGGGCAGATGTGAGTGCTTTGGAGCTGGCACCACACCTCAGACGGATGGAAGGGGACAGGACCGCCAGCTTGCCAGCTTCCAGATTCTGTGTCACTCCTCCCTCCGGGTGATGTGATGAGATGAAGACGTTGAAGGAGGCGTGTGTGTGTGTGTGTGTGTGTGTGTCTGTGCTGGGGAGGGGCAGGCAGCTGGACTGGAGCACCCCCCCCCCCCCCCCCCCACACACACACACACACTTCCATAAACCACCACCATTACAGCTTGTGTCCCACACATGATTAGAGCCATGGGCGGAATGGGAGATGGCGTACATTAAATGAACAGATTTTTCATTAAAGTGAAGCCGATGCAGGAAGGAGAGATAGAGGCCTGGTCTCAGGTCAGCCCTGTGTGTCTCTTGCCTTCCTGTTCATCTGTAGCCAAGCCTGCTTCTCACTCCAGTGGATTACTGCCACGTGTGACAGTGACGAGGGGGTGGGTGGGTGGGATGAACCAGCATCTGCTGTCACATGGACACTCTGTACGTCGTGTGTGCATGGATACACACTTATAGGCAGACACACACTTACTCACTCACTCACTCACTCACTCACTCACTCACTCACACACACACACATACACACACACACACACATACACACACACACACACACACACACACAAACACACACACACACACACACACACACACACACACACACATAACACATTGCCTAGAGCACTTATTCTTCAAGTCTGGCTGAAGGATGATGGATGATGGAGTGATGGCTAGCTGTGAGGCTCTTAGTCGTCAGTTACAGGAAAAAAAACTTGTAACATCCAGAGTAATTTCCATTTTCTTCTGGGGTTTTTTTTTCACAAAGAAGGAAAGTTACTCTGTGCCTGCTCTCTCTCTCTCTCTCTCTCTCTCTCTCTCTCTCTCTCTCCTGCTGTCTCTTTCTTTCGCTCTCTGTTTCCATCTGTCTCAGGCTGTGCCCTTGATCCTAACCTCCCTGTCATGAAGGACAGCAAGTGAGGTGGTGGAATAATTAGAAGCTCTTTTCTGTGTCAAACAGTCGAGCGGCTGCAGGCCCTCCCACTCCTCTCTGCTCCTCTCCTCTCCCTGCCTCCGACACTGGTACAAGCACGCCTGACGGCAGCCCAGAAATAAGGAGCCCCCCAACCTCCCACATACTACCCCCCCCCCCCCGACCCCTCCACCCACCACTTCTTCAAACAGACGGACAGGCTCTGGTTTCTCCCTCCTGTCCCGGCCGTCCTTAACCTGGAGACGCACTCTCATCTGCAACGCTGACGTTAACCAGAGACCCACTGACACTGTACAGAAGGCAGAGCAGAGACCTCTGCTAGTCAATCACCCTTTGGCTTATCTTCAAGAGTAAACATAATTATTTCATATTAATTAGGATTTATTGCCCAGTCTGAGTCATTGGCAAACAGTCTGTTCAAACAGAAATGTTTATGTTTCTGGACGTTATCTATCGTTTTTTAAGGGGTGAGGTGGGGCGGATTATTGCATAAACAAAAACAGCTTTGACCATATTTTAAGAATTTAGATGTAGAAATTCTAGCTGTGTGCTTAGGAATGTGCCCGCTGAATACATAAAACATCACGCAGTTCATCTCTTTCAATGAGACTGCTTTGCCGGGCAAATCCAAGTATCATGTCCTATTGATTTCACCTGACAAATCCACTTTAGTCAGCATAGATAAAAAGAAAGAGGGAGAGAGGGAGAGTGGGACAGAGCGGTGGAGAGGTATTTCAAGAGGCCATTTATAAGAAAAGACAATTGAAGCTTGGATTGTGTACAATACGTGGTGCTATCAGGGGGTGAATGAACAAGAGGATTTAAATGGGTAGAACCAGGTGCACTGCCTTAAGACAGCCAGTTTCTATGCTAACGCTATCAGTGTCCCTTATGTATTAGGACTGGTGCAAGCTCCCAAAAACCAGCCAGTGACAATCCAGTGGATAAAAATAGCCATGATATGTTGACTCTAATTGTGAACAGAGGTGACGTCTGTCCTTTGACTGACCAGTCAAAAGCTATTGCCAAAAAAAACCTAGTCAACTAAAATGGCCCCCTGTGGACAGTGGGTAAGAATATCCAGGAACCGTTCAAGTTGTGTCATCTCACTGGCCTACTTATGCTACTTATTTGCCATCACTGGGATGCTCATTAGTGATTGCCACAATTCACCTTGACCCAACCGAGGCCATCACCGCATTGTGCGTGTGTGTGTGTGTGTGTGCATAAATAAATGTGGGTGGGTGTGTAGTGTGTGTGTGTGTGTGTGTGTGTGTGTGTGTGTGTGTGCATAAATAAATGTGGGTGGGTGTGTAGTGGGTGTGTAGTGGGTGTGTGCATATGCAGTTCATAAATACATGCACATAATTAAGCATATGGCTGAGCGTGACACTGGAAAGAGCTGTGATCCTTTAACACTATCAGTGGAGCCCTGCTGTGAGATTCCTAGGGACCCTGACAATGAAGACACTTAATATTCACAGTTTAGTAGAAACCTTGGGTGGCCAGATGACTGATGCGAGCTATTAAAAGATCACGCACTTTTAATATAAAGACTAATAAGTGTGCGCTGTAATTAAGGATCTTTAACACATACATGAAAGGCACAACAGGCAGCGTTGTAAAATGTAAAGAGTTTAAAGGCAGACGCTGAGAAGAGAGTCTGTGAGTCTCAAGGCCACCAGGGAGAAAAGCTAATAAGATCTAGCTCGCTAATTAGCACACTAGCCTTAAAAGTGACGGTGGTCATTCTTTATTTTCCCACGTGGTTTCCATGGGATCAGCGGCGCAGTGCGCATGCATCTTTTGTGCAATCTGCCATCTGCATGATGTTACTCTCCTGAAACATTTCACAATGTTCACAGTAGTCTGGAAACTGGATTGGACTGGGTTAGTGGCATCATGAAAGGGTGCAGACTATAAAAGAACTGAGCAAACCAGTTCAAGAGAAGAGACACAATATATATTTTCTCGCCAGATGGCAAGATATTTGATATTTGTAAATAAAAATTGAGTTGAACACTGGGAGTCTGTCCACGCTTCCTTACGGGTTGCTGTTTGTTTGAGATTGACAGATGGGGTGTTAGAAAAACAGTTACTTAACTCCTCGCAGTCCTTCTCTTTCTCTCTCTCTCTCTCTCTCTCTCTTGCTGTCTCTCTCCTGTCAGTGTAGGAAGATTGTTTAGAGCCAGTGCAAATGTGTACGTGTCCATGTGTGTTTTGCATCTTCGCTCTCAGTGGGGGGCAGGGAATGTTCCGGGGCCTGCCGTGGCCTCCTCGCGTCCACACGGCCCCAGGCTCTCGGTGGGCATGCTGTGGGGTTCACGGGGCCTGCACCTCGGCCCGTTTGATGTGTGCGAGCCCCGTGTGCCAGTCCGTAAATCAAAACGCAAGAGACACATGTCAGGGAGCATTACGCCTCGGAGACAAGGAGAACCCCCTTCTGACATGGCAAGCTAATGAAAGTTTAACCCCGTCAAGAGGTGTGTCTGTGTATTAGCGTGGATGTGTGTTGGTGTGTGTGTGTCTGTGTATTAGCGTGGATGTGTGTTAGTGTGTGTGTGTCTGTGTATTAGCGTGGATGTGTGTTGGTGTGTGTGTGTCTGTGTATTAGCGTGGATGTGTGTTGGTGTGTGTGTGTCTGTGTATTAGCGTGGATGTGTGTTGGTGTGTGTGTGTCTGTGTATTAGCGTGGATGTGTGTTGGTGTGTGTGTGTCTGTGTATTAGCGTGAATGTGTCTTAGTGTGTGTGTCTGTGTGTGCTTTTGAGTGTGTGCATGTGTTCAGGGGGTGTTGAAATCCACAGGTGCTTGTATTAATAATGTGTGTGCTTGTCTGCATATGTGTGTGCAAGTCAGTTGGTATACCCTTGGACATGTACATTTGTGTATGCGTGCTGCGCAAATACATCTGCTCTATCTCTCTCTCTCTCTCTGTGTATTGTGTGTGTGTGTGTGTGTGTGTGTGTGTGTGTGTGTGTGTGTGTGTGTGTGTGTGTGTGTTTTGGGACTTTCCATGACTGGGGGAGTGTGTATAACTGTGCAAACGTGGGTATGCGATTCCCAGGCTCTGAGGTCTACAGAATCCATACAGACTTCCGAGGGGAGTCAGTTAAGTCTCATCTGTAGAATACATATCCAGTGTGGAAAGTGGATCTACATAAGTTAGTCATTAGTTTGCCAGCCAGCCTCCCAGAAGTGCCTGACCACTGAAGTGCTATATCACACACTACCTCGAGCAGAGTTAATGAACACTCCCAGTTGTGTGTGGAGGATTGATATACAACAAGATTTTTTTTTATAAAGGATAAACATTTATAAAGCAAGTTGCACAGAGATGAATGTTATGACTTTAGCCGTAAAAAAGAAAATGAGAAATTGTGAAAATGAGAAATTGTGTGTGTTAAAACTTAACTTAAAAAGGGGTGTGTTAAAACTTAAAGAAAACTCAGATTAATTTTCAGTGAAAACAGAAGTTTTGCAATTAATTTTGCACATAGAGATTACATCTAGAAAACCCTGAAATGTCTATTATCAAAATGTACTTTTTTCAAAAGTAAACATTCACATTGCAATGCCTCTTGGATGTGTCAAAGTTCAAAATGCCTCTTGGATGTGTCAAAGTTCAAAATGCCTCTTGAATCGCACATTCAATGCCAAGGGTTAAGCCTGGCCCTGTTTAAGAACTATTAGACCGCTGGAAAAACACTTATCAGTCGGAAATGACAAATCTTCAGAAAGAGCACTTCAAGTCTGATCACGGCCGTCACCCTCTGGGGTTCACAAATCAAAGCGCACATTTTCCACTTTGTTCTCCAGAGCTCCGATTCATCGCACTCGTGTGCAGGTGCCTGTGAGCGCCTGGCCTTCCACCCCCTCACCGCTGAGGGAAACCATCTGAGGCAGGTCGGGTACACACACACACACACACACACACACACACACACACACACACACACACACACACACACACACACACACACACACACACACACACACACACACACACTGGGACGCATGGCGACCCCGCTGAATTTATGTCCGCCCCATTCTTTCCCACCACATAACTGCCCTCCATATTTCCAGATAAAAATCCCTGATAGCACCGGTGCTTGGAGTAGGAGGGAGGGACTCTGCAAGAGAGAGAGATAGCGAGAGAGAGGAAATATAG
Source organism: Clupea harengus (assembly GCF_900700415.2). Lineage (NCBI taxonomy): Eukaryota > Metazoa > Chordata > Actinopteri > Clupeiformes > Clupeidae > Clupea > Clupea harengus. The sequence goes on along the minus strand of NC_045159.1, from coordinate 14,569,247 downwards.
AAATGCGAAATGGTACAATGATTTAACAAAATTTTGAAAGTCGGGCAAAATATGTTTATCATAATACTGACTTTCTACACTTTCTACACTACACAAACGCTTATTTTATATTGAGCTGACAATCACTTGTGTATCAGTAGCAATTCTTGATGATTGGCTCTACTTTTGCGCTGCAATAAAATGTCATGCTAAATGAGAGCGGAGCACAGGAGAGACGTCCTCTCAGGGGCAGGTGTGTGTGTGTGTGTGTGTGTGTGTGTGTGTGTGTGTGTGTGTGTGTGTGTGTGTGTCTGTGGAGTGGTGCTGTGCTCATGCTGAATCAACAATTCAGACTCATTTTTCTGAAACAACAAATCCATTAGACGACCTCTAATCCCGTGTTCTCCCGGAGCTAGCCCTCGGCTGAACGTGTGCTCGAGCTGACTGACACACTCATTTGGCAGCAAAGGCATTCAAGCCTGTGCCTATGCCACGGCTATGTCACAGCACAACGCCGGAGGAATTTATTTATATCCACAGCCCAGCGTATGTTTGTATGGCAGTGTCACCAATAACAACAAAAAAACAATAACAACAACGGTAATTATGTATTTCTGTTGTGGCACATGGATTTTCAGCTTCAAAAGACATGAACACGTGTCACTTAGCTCATGTATAATACTTATGAAACAACAAATAATGACACACTAAAAAAATGCTCAATATAGAATAAATACTTCTTTAGAGAGAACGACTGCAAGAGGTCAGATATGTCTTCCTGGATAAAGTAAATGAGGAAGTCATTCAGATGTTGGAAGGTAAACAGTTTAATGACCCTGTCTTTTAAAATGGGCACAGTCTTCTTTTAATAACATCTCATGTCCCATTTCTCATAATGTACAACGCATTAAACTTTTATCTTTCTAGAATATTCCCTGCCATCTAAAGAACCACTCAGGAAAAAGTGAACTAGCTATTAAAGTTTCAACCGTGAAAACTCTCTAAGACATTGTTCTACAAATGTTCATGGGGTATGCAAGTTTAATGTGTTCTAAGAAAATTAAATATATATATATATATATATATATATATATATATTCTCAATTTTATTCTGCTGTTTTTTTTTTATCTTCTCAGACAGGCAGTAATGTGGCACAGAGAGAAATTTCACCGCGGGGAATTTCAGGAGAAACGCTGCACAGCCTTCTCCGCGGCGATGGCAGACGAGCGAGCAGGCAGGCGGGCAGGCGGGCAGGCAGGCAAGCCCTGCCATCTCAGAGCCACTCTGCTGCAAAAAATAAATCGAACCGCCAGTGCTGCTGCTCTCCAGCTCTGCCAGGAGTAGACGAGAACCAAAAAAAAAATCCATATAATTACTGAAGCCTGGGAGCAGAGAGCCAGTCTGCTCTGCGGTCGACTGGACACGTTTCACTCCTGTGTGAAAGCAGTGGCAGGGGCCGAGCCCAGCCCAGGAGAGCCGGCCAGGTCCCGGACCGACACGGATTTGTCTGTTGAGGGAGGGAGGAAGGGAGGGATGGTCCCCTGACCCTGAGGCTGCTGGCTTACTCCACTCTCCATGCTAGCTTCCTATAGCATTCGCTTACTCTCATGACTCTCTGACTCTCCGCTAACTCTCTGGCTCCAGCTGGTCATTATTGTTATCATCATTATTATTGAGCAGTTGTCTGTGAGGATCTGTCTAGCTAAATCCACAAATCCAAACGTTAACATGGATTAAGGACAGGGGGGAAATCAGTTCAAATTCTGGCAGTATTTAGATCATAGAAGGATTATTGCCCAGCACTAAACATAAAGACATACATGCTTTGTCCATATGCACCAAGTACTTAGTTGACTCATCTCTCTAGGCCCCAGGCAGTAATATCTGCTGTGCTTGGCGGTTTCTCCTCTTCTGGATGAGTCTAACAATGCCTTATTTGGACCCGGAGGCCTACAGAATAGCTGTCATGAGACAAAGAAGTCAATAGACTTGTTTAGCGAAATAGAAAAGGCTAAATGGATATTTAACAGCTCAGCACCTTATGACACCAAGCTTTTAAGTGATGTTCAATCTCTGTTTGCAGGTGCAAGTGCAATAATTGTGTTGACGATACAGTTTTTGTGGAGTTGCTCCCTCCTGAGAGGATAGTGATTCAGTTTCCCCCTGCAGCAATATGGCTCCTGTTCTCAATATTTCTCTACGGATGCAGAATTCTCAAGGGAGCAATTAATTATCACTTAATTGTGGGGTGTCTTCACAAACAGGTTCAGGTATACACAAAACTGGGTGTGTTTGTGTGTATGTGTATGTGAATGTGCATGTGAATGTGCATGTGTGTGTATTTGTTGGCATTTGTGTACGGGTGTGTTTGTGTGCATTTGCAGGTACCCGTACATGAATGTGTGTGTGTGTGTGTGTGTGTGTGTGTGTGTGTGTGTATGCGTGCGTGCGTGCGTGTGAGTGTGTGTGTGTGTGTGTGTGTGTGTGTGTGTGTGTGTGTGTGTGTGTGCATATGCGTGTGTGCATGCGTGTGTGTGTGTGTGTGTGTGTGTGTGTGTGTGTGAGTGTGTGTGTGTGTGTTTGGTAGCACACTGATGCATGTGTACCGTGCCTCGCCAGTCCCTGGCTCTTCTCTGGTATCAAGACTCATGCAGTCTGTTTACTCGCATGGCCATAAACAGTGTTTAGCTGGCTCCTTTTTAGGCGAGTGCACATCTCATTTAATATGAATGACTCTCTGGCACGCTTCAGTGGCTCTCAAGATGGATCCACTCATTAAATAATTAATTTCAGCTCCCAATATATTCATGAGGATGCTGTCCGTACTAAAGTAAGTTGTGACAAAACTTGCCAGCTGCCAATTAGGTCACATTTCTCCTTCCTCGGATGGGCCAATGAAAACGGATTATTTTTTCGTGAATGAGAAACGTTACAATAGCAGACCTCTGGAGAAAGGGAGGGTGTAATCAGAGAGGAAGCTGAATTCCGAGACGTGCCGGTGAAAGCGTAAGGACCAGCCTGCCTCAGACGTGGGTGGATAACTGTCTCAGGAATTGAGACCAAATCGTGCAGCATTTTACATTCTTTACATTCTTTACATTAATACTTGATCTGGCAGATTTGTGGCAAATTAACAGGACATCAAATTCTATGTTTGTCGAACCTATTTGTCGGAATTGTTTAGTTCCATCTTGATCCAGAACAGATCTGCGATCTGCTCACATATGCTGC